>NW_007103632.1:0-783 GCF_000164805.1 Carlito syrichta | reverse complement strand
GGCTAGGTAGGTAGCTAGCTAGTTAATGAGCTGGCTACCCAGCTTTCTAGCTTAAGTCAGCTAGGTAAGTCATCTGGCTAGCCAGCTGGCTGTACAGGGAGTCAGCCAGTTAAGTCAGCTGGCTAGGCAGCAGACTAGCTGTTTAAGTCAGCTAGTTAATTCAGCTGGCAACCAGCTGACTAGCTAGTTAAGACAGCACATTAAGTCTGTTGGCTATCCAGCTGGTTAACTGGTTAAAAAGCTAGTCAAGTCATATGGCTATCCATCGGGCTAGCAAGTTATTTTAGCTAGTTAAATCAGCTGGCTAGCTAGGAAGCTAGCTATATGTCAGCTAGTTATGTCAGCTAGCTAGCTAGTTAATTCAGCTAGTTAAGTCAGCTGGCAAGCTAGATAGCTAGCTAGGTAGCTAACTAGTTAAGCCAGTTAATTAAGCCAGCTGGCTAACTAGGTAGCTAGCTGGTTAATTCAGCTAGTTAAGTAAGCCTGCTTGTTAGTAAACTCAGCGAGTTAACTCAGCTGGTTAGCCAGCTGCCTAGCTGTGTAGCTACCTAATTAAGTAAACTGGCTAGCCAGTTAGCTAGCTAGTTTAGTAACCTTGTTAAGTCAGCTCACTAACAAGCTCGATAGCTTGGTAGTTAGGTAGCTAAGTCAGCTGGCAAAACAGCAGCTATGTAGGTAGCTAGGTAGTTAAGTCAGCTGGCTATCCAACTGAGTAACTAGGTAGCTAGGCAGTTAAATCAGCCTGCTAGACAGCTGGATACCTGATTAAGTCAACTTGTTAAT
>NW_007103631.1:0-741 GCF_000164805.1 Carlito syrichta | reverse complement strand
CAAGAGAGGATTGCCTGAGCCTGGAAGTTCGAGACCAGCCTGGGCAACTTGGCAAGACCTCATCTCTACAATCAATCAAAAATTTGACCTGGTGTGGTGGTGCATATCTGTGGGTCCAGCTGCTTGGAAGTCTGAGGCAGAACAATCACCTGAACCCAGTATGTCGAGGCTGCGGTGGCCGTGAGCCTTGGTGCCACTGCACTCCAGTCTGGGCGAAGGAGTGAGACTCCAACTCTAAAAACAAAAAAAGAGCTTTGCCTCCCAGGAGTGACCTGCATGTCAGCTGGCCAATGCCTGAGCATATCCACCCAGAGTAACTGGGATGCCATCCTGAGCCCTGGCTGGCCTCTGGTTGCCGGGCATGGGCATGTTCTCCACAGTCCTGTATGTCAGAAAGCCCCTCAAGGGGAGGGGAGCATTAGCACCCATGAAATGACTGTCCCTTCACCACATCCCCTGAATCTGCTTCCAACCACGGAGGCAACAAAACACAGACCACACCCAGAAATCTGATCAGAAAGTGGCAAGATGACGCACATTCTAGCCACCACATGGTTGCCTTTCCAGCTGGGTGACATGCGTTTAGTGGGGCAGTGTGGGTTTCAGGGCTGGGGCACCCACCACCCCAGGCTGCCTGGAGTGCAATTCCTGCTCCCCTACCTCCCTGGCTGTGTGGCCTAAGCCAAGTGACTTCACCCCTCAGAGCTTTGGGCTCCTGACCTGGGCAAAGGGACTAAGAAC
>NW_007103630.1:0-448 GCF_000164805.1 Carlito syrichta | reverse complement strand
CAGGCACGCAGAGACCCGGAGGATTCAAGCTACCCGGGGAGAGAGACAGAGAGAGACGGAAAAGCAGGACAGAAAAAATGAGAAGACGGGACAGAGCGTCAGACACACACATATATACCGAGAGAAAAAGAGACGCAGCGGAGAGAGAAACAGGCAGAAAGACAGAGAGGGACAGGAAAGACGGCGACAAAGTTTGGGGGGCCCAATGCCACATCCGGCTGCCGGCTTCCGAGGGCGGCGCCTGCTCGCCGCCAGCACACTCTGGCAGGGCTGACGTGGCGACACTTTCCAAGTCTTGCCACATCTTCCAAAGGACAATCCCAACACGCACAGTGTGCAGGAGGGGAAGGCCGGAAGCCGGCAGTGGGCCGCCATCCCCTGCGTGGCCTCCCTTCCCTAGACTCACCGGGTCCCCCATGCACGCAGGGCGCTTGGATCCCCAGCGATT
>NW_007103629.1:0-671 GCF_000164805.1 Carlito syrichta | reverse complement strand
TCTTCTTTTTGAAGGTTTTCCCTGATATTTCAAATTCTATTTTTGTGAAGTCTAGCGTACTCATAAAAAGTGCATACATCATAAGTGCATGGCGGGATTGATTCTCCCAAAGTAGACACACCCCTGTGAGCAGACCCAGATGAGGCAACAGAATATGTCAGCACCCAAAAGTGTCCTCACACTCCCTCCAAGTCCCAGTGGCCAAACCATAAATGGTCCTATACCAGGGTGCCAAAATATATATATATATATATATATATATATATATACAGACTTTATATATACAGACTATATATATACACATATATACAGACTTTAAGCGCTGTTATCTGTTTGTCTTTTTTAGTTCAATGGAATGAAGGGAGCAGTGGGTCATAGTGAGAGACTGTATGAAATCCTACCTCATGTTCATTGTATCTTTTATATATCCCTACCTCACGTTCATTGTATTTTATACATCTCTGCCTCACGTTCATTATATTTTATGAAGTCTTAGTATTTTAAATCCTACCTCAGACCCCGTAGACTAGGCACATGCTGGGTGCCTGGTGGTGACTGTGATTGTAAAGTTATACGTTTTAAGCAGTGTTTGTACTTAGAACTTTGTTAAGCTTTTGTTTAAACCAATTGCCATGTTGGCTTCTTCTGCTTCTGCAACGGGGTGTAAATGG
>NW_007103628.1:0-693 GCF_000164805.1 Carlito syrichta | reverse complement strand
TCAATAATTCTATTGCAAATGAGCAAAAGACCTGGGTAGACTTATCTCAAAAGAACACATGCAAATGATCAACAGATATACAAAAAAATTCTCAACATCTCTAGTGAAAGAAGTGAAAATTAAAACTACAACGAGGTATCAATTCACATCTAACCTGGTTGTTAGTAAAAAGATGAAAAAACACTTTGGAAGGCCAAGGCAAGAGGATTGCTTGAGCCCAGGGTTTCGAAACCAGACTGGGCCATCTGGTGAGACCTCATCTCTACAATAAATCAAAAAATTAGCCAGGCATGGTAGCACATGGTTGTAGTTCTGGCTACTTCAAAGTCTGAGACAGAAAGATCTCCTGAGCCCAGTGAGTCAAGACTGCAGTGGCTGTGAGCATGCCACTGCACTCCAGCATGGATAACAGAATGAGATACTGACTCAAAAAAGAGAGAGAAAAGACAAAAAAGAACAAGTGTTGGCAGAATGTGGAGAAAGGGATGTGGAAAAAGGAAATCCTTGTACACTGTAAATTAATACAGGCATTTTGAGAAACAGTATGATAGTTACTCAAAAAACAATAGCCAATGCATGGAAATAACTGAAGCACCTATCAATGAGTGAATTAACTTAAAAAATTGTAATTATACACAATGAGATACCATTTAGTCTAAGTAATGCAAAAAATTCTGTCCTTTTCAACCACAT
>NW_007103627.1:0-504 GCF_000164805.1 Carlito syrichta | reverse complement strand
ATAGCTGGAGTGGCCAATCACCTTTACATCCTCTCTTCATTTCATCGTGGGATTACTTACCATTTCTCGCCTTATCTGTTATCCTGTTAATCACTAAATTTGTCTTTCTGAAGATGAATGAGCATGTGATAAAAATTCTCCAATGAACTGCCTCTGGGAGAGGAAACTTTGTTGTGGAGAATGTGTGAGGATAAGCAGTAAGTGTTAAGCAAAAGTCTTATTGATGTTATCACTGATGTTTCCCTGGAGTGGAAACAATTACTCCTTGTTTGATTGGCTATTACTCCGGAATTGTGTGTGGGTGTGCAAGTCTTATGAAATGATTATGCCGGCTCCTTAGACTCCAAATCAAGTGTAATAATAGAGTTTCAGTGTATATTTTAAACCAGGGTACAACGAGTTGATTTATAAATATTTTACCATGATTCATGAATTGCCTTATCAGGCAGCCCACTTATTTGAATAACTAACATCATCCTCATGGAATTAGTTCTCTAATCCGTC
>NW_007103626.1:0-420 GCF_000164805.1 Carlito syrichta | reverse complement strand
GTTAAATTGTAATAGGTTAATAGTATAACTGACAGTTAAGTCATTTAACTAAACTTATAGGTTAATAGTATAGTGTTAAGTTGATAATATTAATTGTTAAAAATATTGGGAATCAGTGAACTTGGATTGAACCTAGAGTTAACTCAGGAAAGTTTTTTGTATTAATCAGGGTATAGAGCAAAGAGTATAATATGAATGATTCGTTGAACATTATGGAAAACACTTTGAACGAGTTGTATTGAAATTGTGCACCTGTGCCCTTGATGTAAGCACGGCAGGCATCATGGAATTTGAATTGTTTGCTTGGAAATTGCAGATCTCGTGGTGGTCTTGTGATGCATAGTTTGTAAAGCACGAAACTTGTACGCCCCCAGTGAGTGATTATCACATTGCTGGAGGGTATAGAAAATGGTATATAAG
>NW_007103625.1:0-501 GCF_000164805.1 Carlito syrichta | reverse complement strand
TTTTTTTTTTTTGAGTTGGAGTCTCACTCTGTCGCCCAGACTGGAGTGCAGTGGCCGCTCCCGGCCACCGCAGCCTCGCCTGCTGGGCTCCGGCGATCCTTCCGCCTCAGCCTTCCGAGTAGCCGGAATTACAGGCGCGCGCTACCACGCCCGGCTGATTTTTTGATTTATTGTAAAGATGAGGTCTCGCTGCCCAGGCGGGTCTCGAACCCGCGGGCGCAGGCAATCCACTCACCTCAGCCTCCCAAAGGCGCGGGATTACAGGCTGAGCCACCGAGCCCGGCTTTTTCCCCCCTTTCT
Organism: Carlito syrichta; assembly: GCF_000164805.1. Classification (NCBI taxonomy): domain Eukaryota; kingdom Metazoa; phylum Chordata; class Mammalia; order Primates; family Tarsiidae; genus Carlito; species Carlito syrichta. Next base: position 201 of record NW_007103625.1, on the reverse strand, counting down.
TTGGGTGTGTGAAAGAGACGCGGTCTCGCCAAGCTGCCCGGGCCGGTCTGGAACCCGTGGGCTCAGGCCATCCTCTCACCTCGGCCTCCCAAAGGGCGGGGATGACAGGTGTGAGCCACCGCGCCCTGAAAAATATTAACATCCGGGGAAGACGTGGACGGGTGCGGTGGCTCGTGCCCGTGATTCCAGTGTTTTGGGAGG
>NW_007103624.1:0-683 GCF_000164805.1 Carlito syrichta | reverse complement strand
GAAGAACATTAACTAGCAAAGGGACAATGAGACAATCTTGGGGTTTGATCCTCCTCACACCTAAGCATCTGGTGGGTGGGGGATGCCCCTCCTGCACCTGGCTTTGTGTTCACGTGAAAGACTTGTGAGACTGCCTGTGTAAAATTTGGGGATAAATACCTGCTGTAACTTTCAATAAACGGCTTCTGCTCACTTTACTGAACAGTTGTCCACTTTCTTTCTTTCTCTTTCTTCCTCTTTATATCTATCCTTCCATCTGTCTTTCTTTTAATATCTATCCCTACAGATTCGCCGATGCCACCACATCTTCCAAGGGACTCCCCAAAACTAGCAGGGGCTGGCCCCCTGCAAGACAAGGTCTCACTCTGTTGCCTAGGCTATAATGCTACAATGGTGCAATAATAGCTCATTGCAGCTTCGAACTCCTATGCTTAAACAATCCTCCCACCTCAGTCTCCTGAGCAGCTGGGACTACAGGCATGCTGACCATGTCCAATTTAAGAACTTGTTGTTAGCCAACAAGCAAGGGAAATTTTTGGTCTCTATTTAAGATGATTAAACAAATAAGTAAAAAAGTCAAACACTGATACACATTTAAATCATTGAACAAACATTTTTGAGTACCCAACAAAGGCTATAGGTACTTGCTAGGTGTAAGATATATCAACTATAGACACCTAAGG
>NW_007103623.1:0-516 GCF_000164805.1 Carlito syrichta | reverse complement strand
TTGAACATTTCTTCATGTGTTTGGTGGCTTCTCAGATGTCCTCTTTTGTGAAGTGTCTGTTCATATCTTTTGCCCATTTTATAATGGGGTTGTTAGTTTTTTTCTTTTCAGCACGTTTGAGTTCCTTGTAGATCCAGGATGTTAAGCCTTTGTCGGACCTGGAGTTGGCAAATACTTTTTCCCAGTCTGTAGGCTGTCTCCCTGCTCTCTTGATGGTTTCTTTGGCTTTGCAGAAGCTTGTCAGTTTAATAAGGTCCCACTTGTCTATTTTCTCTCTTATGAGCTGTGGGTTTTGGGTTTTGTTCAGGAATTGGATGTCAGTTCCGATTTCCATGAGGGTATTTCCTTCATTTTCTAAGGTTCTTATGGTGTGAGGTTTTACATTTAGGTCTCTGATCCATTTGGAATTAACCTTTGTGCATGGGGATAGATAGGGGTCCTGTTTCAATCTTCTGCATGTGGTCAGCCAGTTTTCCCAGCACCATTTACTGAATAGGTTCTCCTCTCCCCAGTGAT
>NW_007103622.1:0-825 GCF_000164805.1 Carlito syrichta | reverse complement strand
TCTTGCCAAGTTGCACAGGCTGGTCTCGAACCCCTGAGCTCAGGCAATCCTCTCACCTCCACTTCCCAAAGTGCTGGGATTACAGGTGTGAGCCGCCCTGCCTGGCTTGTACCTGAGAGTTCTTTAAGGAATCTAGCTCACTACACGCTTTGGTGAAACTATGGTACCTCTAGCCTTTTCTTGACTTTAGAGAATCCCTGACCCCTCCCCATTCATGGTACCCATGGTCTGTGGTAGTTGGGTGCACTCATACATTATCACCCACCCTGTGGTGAAGCTGAGATTTGGTGTACACACCAAGTGTAAATTCATTCTTCTTAAAATGTCATTGCAAAAAGGCAAAGGGAAAGCATTCTCTTTTATTGTTAGGTGGTCCTTAAGCATCCTTTGAGAGGTAAAGCAGTCTTTGAAAAAGCAAATTTTATAGATAAAGAAACAGAGAATAAAAACCTTGCCTAATTTGGTAGTTGTGCCCCTAAGCACCTTGCCTCCATTTAAGTGCTGAGGAAATAGCTGGAATTCAATTAGCAGGATGGAAAACCATGCTACTGACCACAGAACTGGCTTCACTGTCCGTGTATATATTCTTGGCCGTGTACCAAACGTGGTCTAATTTCTCCTGCCAAGGAGATGCAAAACAGGTATCAGTAAGAACATCAGAACTTTCATTCATGTGATTTCTGTCATGCCATATACATGAAAAATTCAGATTTTAGATTATGACAGTAAAGATTCCTCTTTTGTATCTTAAAAGGTACTCCTCCCTCCCCATAACAATAAATATTATGCTCCTTGAAGTCTGATAAACACTTGAGATCAGGAGCT
>NW_007103621.1:0-691 GCF_000164805.1 Carlito syrichta | reverse complement strand
AGCCTATACCCTAGTGACAGTCTCCGGGAGTGAGATACCTGCTCCCTGCACTGTCTGTCGTCTTTTTCTTCTTGAAATGACCTCTGTGGATTGTGTGTAAATCTATTCTCCCAACCACCAGGGGATCATTGTAAAACTTTATTTTTTGTCAGGAACAAGAGATTGTTCTTCTTTAACTAGGCGATAAAGAAATTATATTTCAATAGCAGTGTATATTTAATTAGAGTAATCTCACTTGAATTTACTTACCTAATGTATTATTTGTTTAACAAGTAGACCATCTTGTTTGCCAAGTACCATGCAGATCTCTGATAAGAACTTCTGTTATGAGGACATTACAGTTAAAAATCAGGCATGTCTGAGGGTTATATTTTAAGTCTTTGAAAATGTGACTGTCCTACTCAAACAGAAACTGAGATTTGAGTTGTTCTGCTGTTGGGAGGGTGGGGTCTACACACCAGAGATTGTCTTCTGTAATGCACATGCATGTGCCAAAATTCCTTTGGAAATTGATATCTTCTGACTGCCAAGTAAGTCAAGTTCACCTTAAAACTTACTCCAGATTGTTTTCAGTGTTATTTTCCCCAAAGTTAGGTCAGTTGTCTATTAGCAGACTTACTTGATGATGGGGGTCTACAAGGAGTCGGTGCTGCCCTCAGAAGAACTCCAGTCAAGCCTCTGAGTCCCCTGT
>NW_007103620.1:0-681 GCF_000164805.1 Carlito syrichta | reverse complement strand
TCTCATTTGACTGAGCACATTGAGCAAAGTTACTTACATAAAGTCGAGATGGAAATAAGCCCCTTGCGATGTCAATGGCACTCGGTATCATGACTGATGTTGGTACCACCTACACAACGCGTGGATCGTGACAGCTGACATACCTGTCTCCCCTGCTCCTTCCACTGGCCTATTGGGATGGGGCTTGCCACCATGCCCGGCTATTTTTGATTTTTTTGTAGAGGTGAGGTCTTGTGATGTGGCCCAGGCTGGATTTGAACTCCTGGGCTCAAGTGGTCCTCCCGCCTCGGTCTCCCAGAGTGCTGGGAAGACAGCGTGTGCTGGTGGGGGTGGGATGTCCAGTGACACTTCCCACCAATTTTCCTTGTGGGGGCATCGGCAGCCCTGGGGGCCAGCCAGAGTCACTCCCACACCCCTTGTGTACTGAAGCTGCAAGTGGTCCCCTGTCCTCTGGGAGCTCCAAGTGGCCCTGCCACCCCTGTCGCCACCTGAGCCTGGGTACCAAGTGCCTCTCTCCACATCAGCCTCCTCAGCCCACAGTGGCTCTTCCTGACACAGATGAGCTTTTTATTCACCTGAAATTTTACCCCACCATCTTTTATTTATGAGAGAGGAGAGGGTAGGGGAGAGGAGATGGAGAATCACTGAACTGGGGACTGCATTGGGAGCAGACTGCATGAA
>NW_007103619.1:0-540 GCF_000164805.1 Carlito syrichta | reverse complement strand
TTATAGTATTACATTGGATGTTCAAGGTCCACTATATGAGTGAGAATATGTGATACTCAGTTCTTTGTTTCTGTGAGAGGTCTCTCAGTATTATAGACACAAGTTTCATCCAGGTTGCTGCAAAATTCATGATTTTGTTCTTTTTTATGGCTGCGTAATATTCCATCGTGTATATGTACCACATTTTTGTAATCCAGTCCTCTTTTGATGGACAGCATGGTTGCTTCCAGGTTCTTGCTATTGTGAACAATGCTGTGATAAACATACGTGTGCAGGTATCTTTTTTATAGAGTAATTTGAGTTCTTCAGGGTATATTCCCAGTAGGGGGATTGTGGGGTCATATGGGAGGTCAATATTTAGAGCTTTTAGGAATCACCATACTGTTTTCCACAGAGGTTGCACTAGTTTGCACTCCCACCAACAGTGTAAAAGTGTTCTCTTTTCGCCACACCCTCTCCAGCACCTGTTATTTTTTTGAGTTACTGATAATTGCCATTCTGACTGGAGTTAGGTGGTATCTCAGTGTGGTTTTGATTTGC
>NW_007103618.1:0-422 GCF_000164805.1 Carlito syrichta | reverse complement strand
TAATGCTAGGGATACAGAGGAGAAAAGAAAGAACGCCCTTTTGAGGGTCACTGTCCCTGTGCTCATTTTCATTGTCTTTCCTCTATGGTTAAGCCCCACATATTCACATTCCGTCAGGTACTTAAGAGATCAAGAAGGTTCAGTTTTGTGGAGAGTTTTGTATGAACTCATGCATATCACTTGTCCACTCTATAGTTATAAAGTGGGTCTAGATTTCATCCATAGAAAAGATATCATTTTTTTTCTTAGTTTCATTCTGATTTACTCTTTGGCCTACTTCTATTCTTACTCCAAATGATGTTAGTTCTTAGGAATTGAGTCTGTTTGTTTTGTTGTTGTTGTTGTTTTTTGAGCCAGAGTCTCACTCTCTCACCCAGGTTAGAGGGCGATGTCATGCTCATGGGCCCTGCAGCCTTGTGCTG
>NW_007103617.1:0-408 GCF_000164805.1 Carlito syrichta | reverse complement strand
TAGAGCTTTTAGGAATCACCACACTGCTTTCCACAGAGGTTGCACTAGTTTACACTCCCGTCAATAGTGTAGAAGTGTTCCCTTTTCACCACACTCCCTCCAGCAGCTGTTATTTTTTGAGTTGTTGATAATTGCCATTCTGACTGGAGTTAGGTGGTATCTCAGTGTGGTTTTGATTTGCATCTCCCTGATGATTAGTGAGGTTGAGCATTTCTTCATGTGTTTGTTGGCTGCTCGAATGTCTTCTTTTGTGAAGTGTCTGTTCATGTCTTTTGCCCATTTTATAATGGGGTTGTTTGTTTTCTTCTTTTCAATACGTTTCAGTTCCTTGTAAATCCAGGATGTTAAGCCTTTGTCAGACCCAAAGTTGGCAAATACTTTTTCCCAGTCTGTAGGCTGTCTCCCTGC
>NW_007103616.1:0-828 GCF_000164805.1 Carlito syrichta | reverse complement strand
TTGCTCTACATTTCTGTCCATATGTAGTGTAGAAGCATATATTTCTTCCCAAATCCTGACCTGCATCTGTTATTGTTTGTTTTATTCAGATGGCTATTCTCACAGGGAGTATGTGGTATTTCAAAGTGGTTTCATTTGCATTTCTTTGATGATGAGTGAGGCTGAGCAATTTTCATGTGTCTGCTGGCTGCCCATATCTCTTCTTATGAAAAGTGTGCAATCACATATTTTGCACACTTTTCAAAGGGAATGTTTGTCTGATTTTTCTGAGTGTTTGAGTTTCTTGTACATCCTAGATGTTATGCCTTTTTACAGATATATAGGTGGCGAATCGTTTTTCCCATTCTGTTGGCTGTATCCCTGCTCTTCTGATGGTTTCTTTTGTTTTGCAGAAGTATATTAATTTGATGAGATCCCAGTGGTCTAACTTACTTTTTAAGGCATGGGTATTTAGGGTTCTGAAGAGGAATTATCGGGTTCCAGTTTCCCTAATGGTGTCTCCTGCAATTTCTAAGATTATTATAATTTGGAATTTTATGTTTAGGTCTTTGATCCATTTAGAGTTAATGTGTATTGTGATAGATAGGGGTCATGTTTCTATCTTGTGCATGTTGTCAGCCTTTTCCCAGCATCATTTACTATATATGTTCTCCATTAACCAGTTGGTTTGGTGGTATTTTCAAAGATGAGTTGGTTGAGAAATTGAAGATTTCATTCTCTCTCCTCATCCATTGGCCTATGGACCTATTCTTGTACCAATACCAGGCTGTGTTGATTAATGTAAACATATAGTAAAATTTGAAGTCTGGACCTGCTATAGCTCCTGTG
>NW_007103615.1:0-767 GCF_000164805.1 Carlito syrichta | reverse complement strand
TTAGTGATATGGCCCTGAGATCTTTGTTAACAATATCCTTCATGGTGGATACCAGTTAACTTTATTAGACAACTATGACTTTTTTCAGGGTAACGGACAAATGGAGATTTATAATAAATTTTTCTAAAATAAGGCCAAATTGAACCTAGAAAACAAAAGCAATGCTATATATGTGTTTTCATTAAATTGGTATAGTGTCTTCTTTAAAATATATTTTTCTGTACATGTAATAGACAAATTTCTTTAAAGTAACAATTTTCAAAATTTTCTCATAAAAATAAAGAAAAATTAGGAGACTGAGAAAAGTCATTGTTTGATTTTGGCTTTGTCCTATCACTATAACTAGTAATTATTTATGTGACAAAAAAATATTATGTTTCTTCATGGGTTTTCTTCTGAGCTACAGGTGGCATTAATCCACCTTTATTATTCTCCACTTTCTATGTTTTAAATTCTTACATACAAGTTCTTGTCATATCAGTGATATCCCAGGCTTTTGTACTTGCTTTAATTTGATGAAATTGTGGCATATCAGTCTGACATTACTTCCACTAAGGGAAGCATGCAGCCGATATTGAGTGGAATGTCATTTTCCATGAGATTTATCAACTTCATTTTAAATTCAATATTAATAGCCATTTTCTCTTCCTTATCTGATGGCATCGGTTCTTAATGTTAATTAGTATTTTTCTAGTATGATTTGCCAAGAAGCTAAAATCAGACCCCAAAATAATGGAATACAAGAGTTCATAGGATATGATCTCAAA
>NW_007103614.1:0-712 GCF_000164805.1 Carlito syrichta | reverse complement strand
AACCCGAAACCCACAGGCCATAAGAGATAAGATAGACAAGTGGGACCTCATTAATCTGACAAGCATCTGCAAAGCCGAAGAAACCATCAAGAGAGCAGGGAAACAGCCTACAGACTGGGAAAAAGTATTTGCCAACTCCAGGCCTGACAAAGACTTAACATCTTGGATCTACAAGGAACTCAAATGTACTGAAAAGAAAAAAACAAACAACCCCATTATAAAATGGGTAAAACATATGAACAGACACTTCTCAAAGGAAGACATACGAGCAGCCAACACACACATGAAGAAATGTTCAAGTTCACTAATCATCAGGGAGATGCAAATCAAAACCACACTGAGATATCACCTAATTCCAATCAGAATGGCAATTATCAATGACAAAAAATAACAGTTGCTGGAGAGGGTGTGGCGAACAGGGAACACTTCTACACTGTTGGTGGGAGTGTAAACTAGTGCAACTTCTATGGAAAGCAGTGTGGTGATACCTAAAATCTCTAAATATCAACCTCCCATATGACCCTGCAATCCCCCTACTGGGAATATACCCTGAAGAACTCAAATCACTCTATCAAAAAGATACCTGCACACAGATGTTTATCGCAGCATTATTCACAGTAGCAAGAACCTGGAACCAACCATGCTGTCCATCAAAAGAGGACTGAATTAAAAAAATGTGGTACATATACACGATGAAATACTATGCAGCCAT
>NW_007103613.1:0-703 GCF_000164805.1 Carlito syrichta | reverse complement strand
CTGCAAGCCAGCCTGGGCAACAAAATGAGACCCTGTGTATAAAACACAAAATATGTTGATACACAGGAGATAAACCTTGAATTAGAAAACTTGAATCTCTTGTAATGGACAGTAAGCCCATCTGCTCTGCCCTAGAGTGAGACATTTTTAAAAATTTACCAGACATTCAGGATTTCTGCATTTTGCTCTGGAGGGAGAGACTGTCTCTTTATTTTAAAGCTGTAAACAGACTTATTATTTGCTACTTAGGGAGGAAAAGTCTGTATCACCAAAGCTGTTCTCTGTAGAAACATTCTTGAAAACATAACAAAAACCAGTGTGTCTTGCTCACAAGATATGTGAAAGCATAAGAGACCAATGAGAAAGAAAATTATCCGCTAGCATTATCTACTAGTTCCAATTTTTCTCTATAATTTCTAAAGCTGTTTATTGATTTTTCTCCTCTCTATAGATCATATGTGTCTGATTTTTTGAAAGTCAGGCGATTTTTGACTAGATGTTAGATTTAATTTAATTGTAGGATTTATTTTGAGGAATTTTGGACTTTCTTTAGATATATAATGGAGTTTTCATGTTTCTTAGAAAGAAATTGGCACTCTAGAGGTTGACTTCTCTACCTCTTGTCCTCCAGAGCAGGCATTACTACAAGTCTAGTATAGCCCAAATACTGATGCTACTGAGGTAATATTCATCTAAATGTTTT
>NW_007103612.1:0-531 GCF_000164805.1 Carlito syrichta | reverse complement strand
TATTTTGCACACTTTTCTAAGGGAATGTTTGTCTGATTTTCCTGAGTGTTAGAGTTTCTTTTAGATCCTGGATGCCATGCCTTTTTACAAATATATAGGTGGAGAATCGTTTTCCCCATTCTGTTGGCTGTATCCCTGCTCTTCTGATGGTTTCTTTTGTTTTGCAGAAGTATATTATTTTGATGAGGTCCCACTTATCTAACTTACTCCTTAAGGCATGGTTATTTAGGGCTCTGAAGAGGAATTTGTTTCCAGTTCCAGTTTCCCTAATGGTGTCTCTTGCGTTTGGTAATATTGTTATAATTTGGTCTTTTACGTTTAAGTCTTTGATCCCTTTAGAGATAATGTGTATGGTGATAGATATGGGTCCTGTTTCAATCTTCGCATGCTGTCATCCTTTTCACTTCACCATTTACTGAATATGTTCTCCATTACCCAGTGGGTCTTTGCTGTTTTTCCAAAGAGGAGTTGGTTGAGAATTTGAGGATTTCATTCTCTGTTCTGATCCTTTGGCCTATGGACCTATTCTTG
>NW_007103611.1:0-733 GCF_000164805.1 Carlito syrichta | reverse complement strand
AGCAAACACTCCAATGCTGGGAAACCATCCACCCTCTTAACTGGGCCCTTTGTGGCCTCCTTTTCTTCTCGAGAGGACCTTATGTAGCTTTTCAAGTCAGGTGGCTATTCTGGACACATCTCTGTGCTCCAGGACATCTGACATTCAGGTGGGAACTGATCAGATAGTCACAGGGCCACCTTGATTCAATAATCTGCATGTTTTCTTACAGCAGCCCAAAGTTTCTTGCGATAGTTGAATCTAGTAAAATGGTTCTCAATTCTGGTACCCAAGCAGAATCATGGGGGCAGCCCATGCAATGCGTGGGTACAGATGCTTGAGTCCCCACCATTCCCACTTCATTGGTTGGGATGCAGCTTGAGCATGGGAAGGTTTAAGTGCTCTCTGTTAATGCTAATAAGCCTCCAGGGTTGAGAACCACTAGGAACACTCTATCCTACAGTCTTACCTACTTCGGAAAAAGAATAAAACGCACAGTCCAATAATGTAGGGAAGCTTTACCAAACCCTGACCTCCACTTAGAATTAAAATCATAGTGATAGAAACATGAACAGGCTGGGCATAGTGACTCAGGCCTGTAATTGCAGCCGTTTGGGAAGTGGAGGTGAGAGGATTACCTGAGCCCATGGGTTTGAGACTAGACTGGGCAACATGGTGAGACCTCATCTCTACAATAAATCTAAAAACTAGCCAGGTATCGTGGTGCATGCCTGTAGTTCCAGCTACTTGGGAG
>NW_007103610.1:0-741 GCF_000164805.1 Carlito syrichta | reverse complement strand
CTGTTGCCCTCCTGCCCCACTGATGATGGCAGTACTGTAACTCCCTGGTTTTCACTGGGGATCAATCTCTGTGAGCTCCAGTCCCCCACCTAGAAAATGAACATGATCATAGCTTTTAATGGTTTCTCACAGGGATCGAGTGAAATGGTGATCATTTGAGGCATGCTTTTTAGTCATCCCCCTCTCTGTGGGAGGCAGCGGTCATGTAGGCACTGAGCACAGGACCCGGACAAGTGACCTGGTTCCACATACATTTACACTGTTGGAGGCATATAATCTTGGGCACGTCAGGTACATTCTCCTTGTCTTCCTGTGGCCATCTGTTCCTTGGCAATTGATAACAGAATATCGTTTTGAAGTTGTGCTGTGATTGTTTATGTGATTGTACTCCAAATATAGCAGAGGCTCAGTAAATATTGATATTTGCTTTTCTTTTTGTTAAGGTAATCATTTTTTTAGGCTCATTGGAGTCTTTAGAGTGCTTTTTTTGGTGCAATTATATGGAAATAACTGAGAAGTAATGTCCATACTATTTTACTTGCAAAAAGTAAAACATTTTGCAAAGGCTATGTCCACGTGAATCTAGCTAGAGGCATACTTGGTCTTGCACCAGTGCTACATTTTGAAATGTTTGCTAAAGCATAGAAGCAAAATATGCTGCTACAAGAAAGAGAATGTTTGAACAAAGATGGACAAAAAAGAAACCCACCGGCATGACTCAAGTTTTCCAGGCATCGTTCA
>NW_007103609.1:0-390 GCF_000164805.1 Carlito syrichta | reverse complement strand
GAATGCACTGAAATGGATAGAAATGGAATGAAGAGGAACGGAGAGGAATGGAATGGAATGTAATAGACAGCAATGTAGAGGAATGGAATGGAATGGAACAAAATGGAATAGAATGCAATGGAGTACAGAGGAAAGAAGAGGAATGGACTCAAGAGGAATACATTGTAATGGAATGGAGATAAATGGCATGAAATGGAGAGAAACAGAATGGAATGGAATCAGTGTACAGCAATGGAATGGAATGTAGAGTAAGGGAATGTAATTGATAGAAATGGAATGGAGATGTAAAGAATGGAATGGAGAGGAATGGAATGGGGAGGAATGGATTGCTGAGGAAGGGAATGGTGAAGATTAGAATGGAATGAAATGGAACGGAATAGAATGGAATGC
>NW_007103608.1:0-437 GCF_000164805.1 Carlito syrichta | reverse complement strand
CCCCCCCCCCCCCCCCCCCCGTGCTCCCCCCCGCTAGCTTCGACTCCTTGGAGGCCGGGGGATTGGGGCATCAGCTCCCTCCTCCCCCCACAGGGGAGCCCCCAGAGGGCTGCTGGCCATTTGCCAAGGCGTGTGTGTGTGCGTGCGTGCGGGTGCGGGTGCCTGTGTGCGTGTGTGCGCGTGAGACTGCAGGCCATTTGTTCCCGCCCTGGGAGTCTGTCCGTCTCTGTGGCTCGGCTCGCTGCGCTCTGGGAAGCGGGAGCCGGCCGATTCCGTGGGAGGCCGAGCAGGATGCGTGGGCGCAGGAAACCGAAGACGCGAAGGGGGAGGCGGGGAGGGGAGAGCGGGAGCCCCAGAACCTGCGATGTGCGTCACTCGAGCGGCCGGGGCTGGCCGCCGGCGGACCCGCGGAACCGGGGCGGGCTAGGGCCGCAGCG
>NW_007103607.1:0-783 GCF_000164805.1 Carlito syrichta | reverse complement strand
GAAGAGCCAAGTTCATAGAGACAGAAGGTGGAATGGTGGTTTCCAGGGACCAGAAATAGGAAGTGGGAAAACTACTGTTTAATAGCTTGTTGTTTATGAGGATGATCCACAGAGATTGTATTGGGGCTGAAGAAAACTTTGGGATATAGATAGGGGTGGTAGTTACACAACGTAGTGAAAGTGTTTAATACTACCAAGATATACAGTAATGACTGGCCGGGTGCAGTGGCTCATGCCTATAATCCCAGGACTTTGGGCGGCTGTGGTGAGAGGTTTGCCTGAGTCTGCGGTTTCCAGACGAGCCTGGGCAACTTGGTGGGACCTCACCTCTACAATAAATAAAATAATAATAATAATATTAGCCGGGCATGTGGTGTATGCTGGTGGTTCCAACTACTTGGAAGGCTAAGGCAGAAGGATTTCCTGAACCCAGCATGTTGAGGCTGCGGTGGCCATGAGCATGGCACTGTACTCCAACCTGGGCAACAGAGTGAGACTCCCACTCAAAAAATAAATACATAAGCTGGGCTCGGTGTCTCAGCCTGTAATCCCGTGCCTTTGGGAGGCTGAGGTGATGGATTGCCTGAGCCCACGAGTTCGAGACCTGCCTGGGCAACTTATACAATAAATCAAAATGAGCCAGGCGTGGTAGCACATGCCTGTAGTTCTAGCTACTTGGAAGTCTGAGGAGGCGGAAGTATCATCGGAGCCCAGCAGGTCGAGGCTGCGGTGGCCGGGAGCGGCCACTGCACTCCAGACTGGGTGACAGAGGAGACTCCAACT
>NW_007103606.1:0-360 GCF_000164805.1 Carlito syrichta | reverse complement strand
CAAACAAATAAATATATAAATATATAATAAAACTGACAGGACCCAGCACTTCCAGAGCAGCCAGTACAGCTACACACACTCCCATGGCCACGGAGGGCCAGGAGGGAACAAACAGGGTTAGAGAAAGAATTCGCTAAGGATGATAGATTCCAGATCTTTTACAATGTATCTGTGGTGGTATCATGTTGGCTACACGATTGACCTTTTTTTTTTTTTTTTTGAGTCAGGGTTTCCCTCTGCAGCCCAGGCTGGAATGTGCAGTGGCGTGAGGTGAGCTTGCCCCTGGGCTGACGACTCATCTGCCTCAACCTCTTGAGTAGCTGGGACTACAGGCCCGCACCACCACACAAGCCTGGCTTA
>NW_007103605.1:0-756 GCF_000164805.1 Carlito syrichta | reverse complement strand
CATGCATCGTGACTAGTCAAGGGTAGAACTGAAGACACACCCAAGGGTGTCTGGTAAGTGGACTTCTGAAAACTGATATAAACGACTGGACATGGGACTTCGCGGAACTCTTTGAAAACATAAAGCGTTTCTGGGTTTGAAGAGTTTGCATTATTTTTTAAATTTCCACTTTGATTTCTGAAAAATGGAGTCACTTTCCTCACAAGTGGATACAATATGTATGTCAGATGCCAGAATCTCCGTGGGACCACTAAAAATGTTAGGTTGAGAATCCTGGTAGGGGACTTTAAAATGTTAGATCAGACCCACCGGTGTTGTGGTGCGCAATCCAGTGACTCTTGAAAGATGCAAAGAATTGTACAGAAGTTAGATAGCATGATATAGTTTTTTAGAAAGTAAATTAGAGAGAAGAGAGAGGAGATTCACCTCCCCGATGTAGGAGAGGAGGTCAAAATTAGGAAACATGGCTACAATCGCTCAGAGAGACGTGACCAGACTGTAGCTTCGCAAAGGAAGATTCACTGCTGTGTAAAGTTGAGTGTCTTTTAAACATTCCCTTTGAGAACAGCACCCCTGCTTCCCAGGTTCTGCCGGCTGCTTCTCCTCCTCCTCCTCCTCTTCCTTCCCTCTGGGGAGCCTGAGAGCGATCGGGTTCCACACGGGAGATTCTTCTGGGACTCTGCTCTCCACAGATTCTTTCATCGAGTCATTCTTCCACCCGGCTAGCCCTGCTTCCTCCGCCCTAGCTGGGCATCG
>NW_007103604.1:0-756 GCF_000164805.1 Carlito syrichta | reverse complement strand
AGCATTTAGGTGGCTCTATCTTCACTTGGATGTATTTCCAGGAAAATAAAACTCCAAAAATAAATAAAAGATTTTATGGTCTCCCCAAAGTAGGTTCCTTTGTTATGCTATGGCTTGGTAAATTACACATAATTAAGCCTATTTCTAAGTTTATTACTGATTAGTCATCTATGACATCAGCCTCATTCTCATCTTAAATATTCAATTAATCAGCAAGAATTATCTCTTTGGACCATCTAAGTACATGTTACATCTATCTACTTTTCCACTGTGCTGTATCATACTCAGACTCTCCTGCTGGAAGCATTAAGCTAGCCACCCTTTGGTTGTCTCCCCACAACCAAACCTGTGTGCTTCTCTGATTCATACTCCATTCTAATCTAATCCATATGGAAAATGTTTATACTATATTTTGTATGACTGCATACTGACTTACTATATATTCATTTTGAAACTTATGTGTTGAATGCATCTGGGTCTTGGTGCAATGTAATATATCCAAATATATTTTTAGATTGTTCACTTTGTTTCAGGCATTTGAGAAACAGTAAAATAATTATTGACCAAGTGTTTAGATGTTAAGAATGCAGCAGAGAATTAAACAGACAAAAACCTATGCCCTCATGGAATGCATATTCTAGTGATTTTACTTTTCTTGAACAATGTCCTTTTAGAGTATGTCCTGTGATTTCTTACTCAACCCAGTAACTCATCACTGTTTATTCATAATAGTGGGATTGTATTCATTGCTGTGTA
>NW_007103603.1:0-551 GCF_000164805.1 Carlito syrichta | reverse complement strand
GGGCGTGAGCCACCCACGCACCCAGCCCTGAGTGTACTTACTTCAAAATGTTTCATGTACCCGCTTTCATGATCCTCCCCTTTTACAAAGAGAGGTTTCAGGTTGACGACATTTGCTAGCTCCACACGGGATCGCAGGTGGCTATACGCCAGCTTATTCGTGGCCAGGCACAGTGGCTCACGCCTCTAAGCCTGGCACTTGGGGAAGCCGAGGCAGGAGAATCCCTTGAGCCTGGGAGTTCCAGACCAGCCTAGGCAGCAACATGATGAGACCACTGTTCTACAAAACGTCAGAAAAAATAAGCCAGGCTTGTGTGGTGGTGCGGGCCTGTAGTCCCAGCTACTCAAGAGGTTGAGGCAGATGAGTCGTCAGCCCAGGGGCAAGCTCACCTCATGCCACTGCACATTCCAGCCTGGGCTGCAGAGGGAAACCCTGACTCAAAAAAAAAAAAAAAAAGGTCAATCGTGTAGCCAACATGATACCACCACAGATACATTGTAAAAGATCTGGAATCTATCATCCTTAGCGAATTCTTTCTCTAACCCTGTTTG
>NW_007103602.1:0-677 GCF_000164805.1 Carlito syrichta | reverse complement strand
AGAGAGATAACTTGACTTCCTCTTTTCCTATTTGGATACCCTGATTGCCTTCTCTTCTCTGATTGCTCGAACCAGGACTTCCAATACTATGTTGAACAGGAGGGGTGAGAGTGGGCATCCTTGTCTTGTTCCAGTTTTCAGGGGAAATGGTTCCAATTTTTGTCCATTTAGGAGTATGCTGGCTGTGGGTTTCTCATAGATGGCTTTTACTATTTTGAGGTATGTTCCCTGTATGCCTACATGTTCAAGGGTTTTTATCAAGAAGGAGTGCTGGATTTTATCAAAAGCTTTTCTGCATCTAATGATATAATCATGTGGCTTTTGTTTTGACATCTATTAATATATTTAATTATATTTATGGTTTTATGAATGTTGAACCAGACTTGCATCCCAGGGATGAAGCCTACTTGGTCATGATAGATGATTTTTGAGATGTGTTGTTGAATCCTATTTGCTAGGATCTTGTTGAGAATTTTAGCATCTATGTTCATCAAAGATATTGGCCTGTAGTTCTCTTTCTTTGTTGGGTCTTTACCTGGATTGGGTATCAATGTGATGTTGGCTTTGTAAAATGATTTGGGGGTGAGTTCCATCTTTTTTAATCGCCTGGAATACCTTCAGTAGGATTGGTATCAGCTCCTCCTTAAATGTCTTGTAGAATTCTGCTGGAAAGCCAT
>NW_007103601.1:0-370 GCF_000164805.1 Carlito syrichta | reverse complement strand
TCAGTATTATGATAATTGTTCAAGATCTGCTTATGAGTGAGAAAATGTGGTACTCAGTTCTTTGTTTCTCTGATAGATCACTCAGTATTATAGACTCTAAGTCCATCCAAGTTGCCGCAAAGTTCATAATTTTGTCCTATATGGCTGTGTAATATTCCATCGTTTGTGTATATGTACCACATTTTAAAAATCCAGTCCTCAGCCAGGCTTGGTGGCTCAGCCTGTAATCCCGCGCTTTGTGAGGCTGAGGTGAGTGGACTGCCTGAGCCCGCGGGTTTGAGACCTGCCTGGGCAACTTGTCGAGACCTCATCTCTACAATAAATAAAAATAATTAGCCGGGCGTGGTAGCGCGTGCCTGTAGTTCCAGCT
>NW_007103600.1:0-562 GCF_000164805.1 Carlito syrichta | reverse complement strand
ATGGTCAACACCATTTGTTTTATATAATGATCTCAGTCCTTGTCAAAAAACAATTGACCATAGAGGTGTGGACTTATTTTTGGACCTAGAAATTCAGTTCCATTGATCTCTATGTATATCTTTGTGCTAGCATCAAGCAGTTTTCTCCTAATTTGCAGTCAGATTTGAAATTGAGAAAGACGAGCCTCCAAGTTGGCAATTCTTTAGCATGACTGATTTGGCCACTTGGGATCCCTTAAAATTTCACATGAGTGTTAGGACTGGCTTACCCACTTCTGCCAAAAGGATGTTGGGATTTTCATAAAAATCGCAATGATTTTGTAGGTTGTTCTGTGTTGTGCTGCCATCTAAAAAACGACTGCGTCTTCTATATGAACATAAGATGTCTCTACATTTATTTCGGCTGTCTTGAATCAATTTCAGCAACTTTTGTAATTTTCCTCATCCAAATCTTACACTTGGTTAAACATATTCTTAAGTATAGTATTACTAGTTATTATTTTTTACACAGAATTGTCTTCTTAATTTTACTTTCATATTGCTTATAGCTAGTATATAGAAG
>NW_007103599.1:0-509 GCF_000164805.1 Carlito syrichta | reverse complement strand
TAAATATATAAATATATAATAAAACTGACAGGACCCAGCACTTCCAGAGCAGCCAGTACAGCTACACACACTCCCATGGCCACGGAGGGCCAGGAGGGAACAAACAGGGTTAGAGAAAGAATTCGCTAAGGATGATAGATTCCAGATCTTTTACAATGTATCTGTGGTGGTATCATGTTGGCTACACGATTGACCTTTTTTTTTTTTTTTTTGAGTCAGGGTTTCCCTCTGCAGCCCAGGCTGGAATGTGCAGTGGCATGAGGTGAGCTTGCCCCTGGGCTGACGACTCATCTGCCTCAACCTCTTGAGTAGCTGGGACTACAGGCCCGCACCACCACACAAGCCTGGCTTATTTTTTCTGACGTTTTGTAGAACAGTGGTCTCATCATGTTGCTGCCTAGGCTGGTCTGGAACGCCCAGGCTCAAGGGATTCTCCTGCCTCGGCTTCCCCAAGTGCCAGGCTTAGAGGCGTGAGCCACTGTGCCTGGCCACGAATAAGCTGGCGTATA
>NW_007103598.1:0-784 GCF_000164805.1 Carlito syrichta | reverse complement strand
TCAACTGAACAGCTGATGTTTACATATTTTTTAAATTATACTTTCCAGATTTGCAATTCATGAAAGAGTTAGATTGTTGTCTTTATCGATGAACCACCAAAAAAAATTGTGCTCAGTTTCAAAAGTTTATTGTAACCTTTCCAACTTCTTACACCTCTGGTGATTGTTTAGGTCAATAGAGTTACGGTTAAGTAAGGAAAGAAATGAGACTGTGACCTACACATTAATTATTTTTATTTGTCTTGACTATCTGAAAACAAAATGGTCACTCCTGCTGGATTATTTATCTAAGTTACTTCCTGAATATAATAATTGTATGTGTTTTTTCAAATACATTATCTCATTTGATCCCCAAAACAACAGTTAAACATATATCTTTCCCTCAAGTGCATCGATGAGAAACTGAAGCTTAAGCACATGACAATGTATTCAAGATATATTACTAAGTCTGTTTTAAGAACACCACTCGTCTATTGACACTAATCTCATGTTGTTGATATTTTTTCACTCTGCCTGCTGAAAATAAATATTCATGTCTAAGAAATGAACACATATCTAATGAAAATACCTGTCTAAGAATGAAAGCGATTATACTAAGGTGATTCATTTGAGAGCATTGTCAAAATGACTCAAGAAATAAACATGCTTGATTACCAAACTAAGCAGAGACAGTTCATAAATAATAAAGAGCAACATATGCCAATTCTTTAAAAATACTTGCTTTAATTTATTAGTCTAAGAATAAACTCTGCATCGGTTTTAAGGAAATATAAAAATATTATTT
>NW_007103597.1:0-334 GCF_000164805.1 Carlito syrichta | reverse complement strand
ATGTGATAAATCAGCCTCGTGCGAGGCCCTTGCTCGTGCCTGACATCTGGACACTAGGCCTCACCAGAAGACTCTCCGTTCTCCACCTCTAGATAGCACCTCTGGCCTTCCTGATTTCTGGTCAGTGGGTCAAGGATATTAAGTTGCATCTGTTTTAGAACCTCCTAACCGTGCCAATGCTACTGTGTTGTTCTGGGTACTTCCTATTTAACAGTATTTCCTTTGGGGATGGGCTTTCGTGGCTGGCACTCTCCTGTGGGAGGGACCAGTGGAAACTGGCCCGAGTCCAAGCAGCATAAAGCAACAGGCAAAACTCTTTCCATTGAGCTGTGTT
>NW_007103596.1:0-515 GCF_000164805.1 Carlito syrichta | reverse complement strand
GCCTCCCAAAGTGCTGGGTTGACAGGCTGAGCCACCAAGTCCTGCCAGATACTTGGTTTTTAAAATTATTTACACAGATTACTTTCT
This sequence comes from Carlito syrichta, assembly GCF_000164805.1. NCBI lineage: Eukaryota > Metazoa > Chordata > Mammalia > Primates > Tarsiidae > Carlito > Carlito syrichta. Next base: position 428 of record NW_007103596.1, on the reverse strand, counting down.
TCATTCTATTGTTGAAGCAGATTATTTTCCTCATTCTGCTAAATAAGTTAACATATGTAACACATTTTGACCAGTGCCTGGTGTATAGTAAGCAATATAGAATGTAATGGGTTATATTTTTTTCTCAAAAGGAAACTTGGCTCTTTGAAGATTTTAAGATGAGACAATATAGCTACCTTTCTAGATTTAAAACATTGTACTCACTCTAAAACATATTATTTAAAATATACAAGTCAACCGGGCTCGGTGGCTCAGCTTGCAATCCTGCCCTTTGGGAGGCTGAGGTGAGTGAGTTGCCTGAGCCCGCGGGTTCGAGACCTGCCTGGGCAACTTGGCGAGACCTCATCTCTACAATAATTAAAAAATTAGCCGGGCATGGTAGCGCGCGCCTGTAGTTCCAGCTACTTGCAAGGCTGAGGCTGAAGGAT
>NW_007103595.1:0-328 GCF_000164805.1 Carlito syrichta | reverse complement strand
CCAGTAATTCCCCAGTAAAGTATATACCTGGAGGAACTCAAATCATTTTACCAAAAAGATACCTGCACAAGTATGTTTGTTGCAGCTCTAATCACAATTGCAAATTACATGGTACCAACCATGTTGCCCAGCAAAGCTGGAATGGACAATGTAAATGTGGTATATACAAAAAATGGAATATTATGCAGCCATAAAAAAGGATAGATATAGGTGTCGGAGACCCGCTCCGACTGAGGGTGGGTTAGGACCCGCACCGGAGAATCTGGACGGCGAGAAGAGACCACTTGAAGGCAGTTCTTCTGGGAACAGTCTGATCAGGACTGAAGCC
>NW_007103594.1:0-538 GCF_000164805.1 Carlito syrichta | reverse complement strand
TTTTCACCAGCTTATATAGGTTTTCCACTCAGCCCTGTACCCACAAATGTATCTTATGTTGCTAACCAAACGCCCACGTACTTCCCTTTTGCACTACAATAAGGTTGACCTTTAATAATTTCAACCACAGATGGTGTTTTTCTTAAGTCAAACATTTATGAACGTCCTGGTTTTCTTCCTAACTTTCTCATAACTATTTACTATTATAGGCCTATAATATCCTTACCCTATAAAGCTAAACCTTAACCCTAAGTCTTATTTATTTACTACTATATATTTATTTCTATTAATCTTATTTCTATCGTGTCCCTATATTTTCTTAACTATCACTTATACTATTATACATCTCTTATCTTACTAGTTTATCTTATCTTACTATCTTATTAATATTCTAAATTCTATCTTCATTAAACTACTTATTTAATCCTAAAATATCTTAACCTATTTTTTATCTCAAATAGTTGTTTTCCACCAGCTCTCAGCTGGGGTCTGTTGTTTATGAGGAAGTGGTCGACTCGTTTTTCTCGGCCTCCTGCTG
>NW_007103593.1:0-343 GCF_000164805.1 Carlito syrichta | reverse complement strand
CTAAGGAAACAAAATGGAAAGGCAGGGCCACGGTGGACCTGACAGTGAGCTCCTCATTATCTCTCAAGGTAGTGGCAGCAACAAAGCTCAGTCATCTGTTGCCAGGCCAGAACGTGGGGTAACAGAATAGAGTCTTGAACTTCAAAACAACCTGGAAAACTGGAACTTTAGATAAATTTATTTATATGGCAATTCAATTTTTAAAATGAGAGCCAAACAAAACGGGGTTGTATTCTGATCTCAGGCTACGAGCTTCCAGTTTGCAACCTCTGATCTAATCCTCTCCTCAGCTACCTGCGTTCTACTTTAGTTCGAAGCTGTTAGGATTGGGGTTGGCAGGAAG
>NW_007103592.1:0-691 GCF_000164805.1 Carlito syrichta | reverse complement strand
CTAATACAAACTGTTGGTAGTCTTAATTTGAACCAATTTTTATCTCTTAGATCAATTAACAATAAGAAAAATAAATGTTTTATTATACATTCAATTATACTTTCTCTAATGCTCTTCCTTTCTGTTTACAGATCTAAGTTTCTGACCCATTTTATTTTCTTTCTCTCTACTGCCTGAGCCAAGCAGGTCAAGACTGCAGTGGCTGTGAACATGCCATTGTACTACAGCATGGGTGACAGAGTAAGACTCTGACTCAAAAAAAAAACTTTTTTCTTTAACATTTTTAAAGGGCAAGCCTACAGGTAATAATTTTTTTTAAATAAAGAATAATTTTGTAAGGTACAGAACTTTGGTTGGCAGGTTTTTTTCTTTGTTTTGTTTTCTTTCTGAAAACTTTAAATGTTTTACTTAGTTCCTTCTTACTTATGTGATTTCAGAAGAGAAATTAGATGTAATTGTTATCTTGGCTTTTATATCAGTGTTTCTGTCCCTTCTGACTTCTTTCAGACTTGTTTATTTTAACTCTAATTACTGTAATATGAATATGATAGGACTGCGTATAGTGGTTTTGCTTTGTTTTGGCATTTATACTGTTTTGTGTTTTTTGAGCCTACTGGATCTGTGGTTTTGGGTCTGACGTTAATTTGAAGAAATCACTCAGTCATTATTTTAAAAACATTTATTCTGTTCT
>NW_007103591.1:0-524 GCF_000164805.1 Carlito syrichta | reverse complement strand
CTTTTCAGTCCACATGCAGTGTAGAAGCTTTTATTTTTTCCAAAATCTTAACCAGCCTTCCTTATTGTTTGTTTTATCAATGATGGGCTGTCTTAGGGGAGTATGTGGTATTTCAAATTGGTCTCATTTGTATTTCTTTGATGATGAGTGAAGTTGAGCAATTTTCATGTCTGCTGGCTGCCTGTATCTCTTCTTATGAAAAGTGTCCAATCACGTATTTTGCACACTTTTCAAAGGGAATGCTTCTTGTAGATCCTAGATGTTTTGCTGTTTTACAGATATATAGTTGGAGAATCGTTTTTCCCACTCTATTGTCAGTATCCCTACACTTACGATGGTTTCTTTTGATTTGCAGAAGTATATTAATTTGATGAGATCCCACTTGTCTAGCTTACTTCTTATGGCATGGGTACTTAAGGTACTGAAAAGGAATTAATTTCCGGTTCCATTTCCATAACGGTGTCTCCTGTGTTTTCTAAGATTATTATGATTTGGTGTTTTACGTTTAGGTCTTTGATCGATTT
>NW_007103590.1:0-792 GCF_000164805.1 Carlito syrichta | reverse complement strand
CTGCCCTTCCTCCCTCACATGAACCCATATGGGGGATTCTTCCTATAGCAGGTGCTAGTACCTGGCCCTGAAAAACCTCCTGCTGGGCAGAGTCCTCCACCCCTGACTCAAAGCTAGAGTGCTGTCTAAGTGACATTAATGTATGGGAGGTAAGTGGCTTAGTTATCTCCTGAGCATTAGGTTGCAGCCAACCAAATGAGCAAAGGACACTTCTTTGGGAACACCCTAAGAACTTAGTTCACACTGACTGGAATGCAAAGGGTGACTAGCGGTCCTGACTTGCTGTGATGGAGGAGTTTGAGGGCTCAGAACTTTCAGTACTAAAATCTGAAAAATCCCCAACAAGCCAGATGACTGCTTTATCTCAGATGTCCATGTGACCTAGTGTAATGGGAGATGGAATGGAGCCTGATTGTCCCACACCATAGCCCTTCACCTCACAGTCCATGTGGTCTACACAGACATTGTCAATACAGTCCATACCAGAAACCAACCCCAGGGAGGGGTCAACCTTCCCACAAAGCCACGTGCTGGCAGAGAGCTGGTAGACACACCCCCGGCTGTAAGCACTCTACAGATAAATGAGCAGGATGTTCTTGTTGGAACTCCATCCCCTACAGTGGCCTTGCCACTCCCTAAGAAGGCTTCCTGAAGTTCTCCAGCTGACAGAAGAGGGGCCCACCTGCCAGACAGACCTGCATTGCTTGGGAGAGTTGTGTCTATAACTTTTCTTCTCCACAGTGCTCCATGTTACAAGAGATGGGTCCCAGGAGACCGCACCTTTGGTACAAG
>NW_007103589.1:0-750 GCF_000164805.1 Carlito syrichta | reverse complement strand
GCCCAGAGCCTCACTGTGTGACCGGCAGTGCCGGGTGCCGGGCTGGAGACAATGCAGCCAGGGAGAGAGCCGGAGGGAGCAGGGACCCAAAACTTCCCCACGCGCTGCAATACCTGGCCTTAGGAAATGAGGTAAAGTTTGTTGCTAGGTGGGCGGGGCAATGGAAGTCTCTGCCTGGAGAATGGCGAGGCAGTTTAAGCAGATCTGTTTTTCTCCACTTGTCTGGGTCCTCTGGCTTGGGGTCTCACGCTGAGTGCCTCAGCCAGGGTGGACCAGGGTGGACCCAGAGTTCCAGAGCTCCAAAGTTCCAAAGGGCAGGCAGTGGGCACCGAGAGTGGCTCTGGGCCCCCCACAGGGTACTTCAGCCAGGAATGGGACCGGTGTCTCTGAGGGGCGGTGCCCAGAGCCTCCCTGTGTGACCGGTGGTGCTGGGTGCCGGGCTGGAGACAATGCAGCCGGCGAGAGAGCCAGAGGGAGCAGGGACCCAAAACTTCCCCACGCGCTGCAATACCTGGCCTTAGGAAATGAGGTAAAGTTTGTTGCTAGGTGGGCAGGGCAATGGTAGTCTGCCTGGAGAATGGCGAGGCAGTTTAAGCAGATCTGTTTTTCTCCACTTGTCTGGGTCCTCCGGCTTGGGGTCTCACGCTGAGTGCCCCAGCCAGGTTGGACCCGGAGTTCCAGAGCTCCAAGGTTCCAAAGGGCAGGCTGTAAGCGGCGAGAGTGGCGCTGGGACCCTACAGAGTACTTCAG
>NW_007103588.1:0-552 GCF_000164805.1 Carlito syrichta | reverse complement strand
AAGTAAAACGTGGGCACGAGGAGGACTACCTGCTGCTGGTGAAAAGAGAGAGAGAGAGACCAAGAGAGAGAAAGAGACAGGAGACACGCAGAATGGAGGCAAGACAGTGTTCTGATCAAGCCTCCAAATTTTATTGTTAGGCGATTGCTTATATACATAGCAAAGAGGGGCGGGCTGAAATAGGGCGTGTGGCGGCTTATGATAGGAGGAAGAGTAGTGGGTGGTATGAGGAGAGGAGGTGGGAGGGGTGTTGTGGTTTGGCGCGCGCGGGCTTTTCGGAGGACAAAGAAGAAGGCTTATATGAGATGATTGCTATTTTTAAAATGGCTCCCAACATCTCCTCCCTTTCTGTTCAAAGACAGAAGGGATGGTGAGCATTAACCGGGTGAGGGAGTAGGGGCCCGGCTCCTCCCGTGGATTCTCCGAGTCCACCACCATTGGCTCTTGGTATCTTTTAGGGAGGAGAGGCAGAGCCAGAATTGATTTTTGAGAAAATTAGAAAATTAGATACCAACCTCTACGCAAGCCAGGCGTGCTCACAGGGATACCCAG
>NW_007103587.1:0-420 GCF_000164805.1 Carlito syrichta | reverse complement strand
CAATGTATGGTGGTGGCACAAGACTCGACATTTTTCCCATTGCAAGTCCCAACTTAAAAAGCATTTGTATTTCTGAGCTCTGTTATGCAGTTAGATTTTGCCAGATTTCTGTCTGCCCAATTCTGCTTCCTCTCCATTTCTTTTGAAAGGATTATTCCCAAATAAACACACAAAACTGTGAAGTGTGTGCATTTGTGTGTCTTGGTATTGAAATTTTCTCTTATCCCTATGTCATAATTATACATTTCCACATATTTTAAAAGCTTCACATTTTACTTTTTGCATTTGTTATGGCCTACATTGTTTCTCCCTTCAAGAAAAGATATAATGAAATGCTATTTTCCTGTACTTTGGTGTGACCTTATTTGGAAACAGGGTCTTTGCAGATTAACTAATCTAAAATGAGGTAATTCTGTTGAA
>NW_007103586.1:0-845 GCF_000164805.1 Carlito syrichta | reverse complement strand
CAAACTAGAAACCAGAGTTTTTATCTGAAAGCCAGATGCACACTACAACGCCCGGCTAATTTTTTTATTTATTTTAGAGATGAGGTCTTGCCAAGTTGTCCAGGTGGGTCTCGAACCCGCGGACCTGAGCCCGGCCTGTTGTCATTTCTTTAGCATTTTTGAGATAGGCGATCATTTAATTTATGAAAAGAATCATAGTTGTTATTTTTAAAATGTGTATAGTTTTATTTGCTCTTATGTTGTTTCATTAGCCATTGTGTATTGATATAATAATATTATTTTTCTCTTTTAGTCTGTGAATGTAGTGAATTATATTGAATTTTTTAAAATGTTGAACTAGCTTGCACCACAGGCATAAGTTCCATTTTTTGTAAGTATATAACTCTTATTCTATATTACTCAATTTGATATGTCAGTGTGTAAAAAGTTTTGTGTCTAATTTTATGAGTGATCTTGGTTTGTATCTTTCTTTTGATGTTTTTTTCTGGTTTTGATATTAGGGTAATACTATTCTCATAGAATAAGTGGGGATGAGTCTTTGCTTTTCTATTTTGTGGAATATACTCTTATTGTATAAAATTCGTGATAATTCTTTGTGGAATATTTCTCTCAGCTTTGTCTCACATAGTTTGATGTACTCATGTTAGATGTTTACCCATTTATGATTGCTAACATATTCTTGGATAACAGGCCTTTTGATAATTATATAATACCCTATTTATTTCTCATTATTTTCCTGTTCTGGTCTCTTTTGCTTAAAATTACCATAGGTACTCCAGTTTTCTGTTGGTTAATACTAGTATGGTATAGCTTCTTATATCTCATTACTTTTAAACTATAATTGT
>NW_007103584.1:0-445 GCF_000164805.1 Carlito syrichta | reverse complement strand
AAAATTAGCCGGGCGTGGTAGCGCGTGCCTGTAGTTCCAGCTACTCGGAAGGCTGAGGCGGAAGGATTGCCGGAGCCCAGCAGGTCGATGCTGCAGTGGCCGGGAGCGGCCACTGCACTCTGGGTGACAGAGTGAGACTCCAACTCAAAAAAAAAAAAAAAAAAAATGTGGGACACATACAAATAAAATACTATTCAATTTTTTTTTTTTTGAGTTGGTGTCACACTCTGTTACAGCCCAGGCTGTAGTGGAGCGGCATGCTTACGGCCACTGCAGGCTCACCCTGAGTTCAGGTGATGCTTCAGCCTCAGCCTTCCAAGTAGCTGGAACTATAGACATGCGCCACCATACCTGGCTAATTTTTTTATTTATTGTAGAGATGAGGTCTCGCCAAGTTGCCCAGGCTGATCTCAAACCTGTGAGCTCAGGCAATCCTCTCACCTCG
>NW_007103583.1:0-736 GCF_000164805.1 Carlito syrichta | reverse complement strand
TTAAACAACTAGTTAGGTCAGCTGGTTAACTCATTTACCAACTAGTTAAAACAGGTAGCTGACTCATTAACCAACTCATAAAGTCAGCTAGCTATCTCGTTAGTCAACTAGTTAAGTTAGCTAGCTAAGTCAGCTGCCTATTCAGCTAGCTAGCTGTCAGCTAGCTCACTAGTTAGCTAAATAATTAAATCAGCTACTTAAGTCTGCTACCTAACTAGTTAGCTATTAGTTAAGTCACCTAGTTATTCAGCTAGTTAAATAGTTAGCTAACTATTTAATTCAAATACGGAAGTCAACTACCTAACTCGTATAGTTGATCAGTTAGGTGAGCTACCTAAGAATTTAAGTCACCTACCTAATTCAGCTACTTAAGTCAGATTTCTAATTAAGTCAGTTGGTTAAGACAGCTAGCTAGCTAGTTAGCTAATGGGTTAAGACAGCAGATTGAGTCAGGAAGTTAGCTAGTTAATTAACTGGTTAAGTCAGATGGTAGAGTCATCTAGCTAGCTAGTTAGCAAACGGCTTGAGTCAGCTGGTTGAGTAAACTAGCTAGCTAGTTAACTAACGAGTTAAGTCAGCTGGTTGTGTCAGCTAGGAAGCTCGTTAGCTAAAGAGTTAAGTCAGATGATTATATCAGCTAGCTAGCATGTTAGATAACGGGTAAGCTCACTAGTTAGCTAGCTGGTTAAGTCAGTTAGCTAGCTACAGAGCTAACTATTGAAGTCAGCTTGTTCGC
>NW_007103582.1:0-580 GCF_000164805.1 Carlito syrichta | reverse complement strand
TGGGGAGACTGAGAGCGATCGGGTTCCACACGGGAGATTCTTCTGGGACTCTGCTCTCCACAGATTCTTTCCTCGAGTCATTCTTCCACCCGGCTCGCCCTGCTTCCTCCGCCCTAGCTGGGCATCGACGAGACGAGAGAAGATAAGGCCATGTCACTGGTCCCCGGGGCCCATGTGGGACTTTCTACGGGGACCTGAAGTCACGTATTCTGGTCCTGCCCTTTGGCTTCCTGGCCATCAACTGATGACCCCAAAAAGGGACTTTCATCCCAGAATGTAAAATAGACCAAATAAATAGGGGTGGAGGCAGAGGGGGCAGAGAAAATGAAGAAACCAAATTTGCACGTGAAGCCCTCCCCTCCCTCCTCCTATGACTGATCTGGTGTTTCCTGTTCTTCCTCCAGCATCCCAGAGTTTGATCCTGTTTCCCCACCCACCTCCCTCCTCTCCCTGCCCCCACCCAAGTCACCACGTACTGGGCATAAAACGTCCCCTGGCTACCTCTCAGTCTGCTCGGCTGTGTGCTTCTTGGAGGCCCACTTTGTCCTATTCATATCTGGATCCAGCATGCCCTTGTTTG
>NW_007103581.1:0-730 GCF_000164805.1 Carlito syrichta | reverse complement strand
GCCACAAATTGAGAAAGAGAAGAAGTAAATCTAGAAGCCAGTTGAGAAAATGAAAGTGTATACAGGTGTGCCTGAGAGATAGCAGTGATTTGACCATGTAACTGTTGAATATTCAAAGAAGAATTAGAGGACTGCCAAACTCCCATAAGGTGTTTCTGAACATCAGCCCAACTGACATTTTGACCATCATATGGCAAGGGTGTAACACAGATCCATTTAAATTGTGCGTGGCAGGCTACAGACATCTGAACTTTAATATGTTGAATTTGATTTCCTATATATACTAATGCTGATTCTAAAGCATTTAACCTAGCAATAATACCTCTATCTATCTGTTCTTGAGTAAATAAAGCTAAGCTAACATTTTGAGATAAATCGTTCACATGATTAGCTGTGTGTACTTCCTGAACTAAAGCAGTAGCAGAAGCTGCAACAGATCCTATAATAGCTATTAATGCAGAAATTCCTAATATTAAAGCAGCTACGAATCTGCGTGGTCTCTTTAACATAGCTGTGGCCTGTTCTATTAAATAATAACCTGGAGAAGAATACCAAGGTTCGGGAAGATGAACAGGAACAAAAACATAAGCAGGATGTTTGAGAATAAAAACTTGATAAGGATTACCTAAAATACAATTAGCCAAAGTACAATTTGTGCAGGTAATATTAAAATGACCATACTCAAACTTTATAGAATAATTAGAATGTGCATAAGCTATCAATAAAACAT
>NW_007103580.1:0-391 GCF_000164805.1 Carlito syrichta | reverse complement strand
AGCACTAATCTGCTAAACTGTGTTTGTTCACTTTTGAATTCAGATTTCAGTTGTTCACTTTTGAGTACACAATTTTACAAGAAGTGAAAAGTGTTTTAAAAACATGGGAGGAATAAGACAGGTCAGAAAGAAGAAGATGAAGCATATATCTATGATGTTTTGATGTTCCTTATCTTAGACTCCCCCCACCTCCACATTCGTACAGGGTAGATTGAAATAACTGCTGTTACCTGGCACAGAGTGCAACAATTTTTATGTATATGACTGCATGTTTTTTCATCTGAATATAATTTACCCTTGGAAATTTGCATTTCATATTTTGGTCGTCGAAGAGTTTGGTTGTCCACCATTTAAGGCAATGAAACATTCATCATTAATAACTAGCAGGTTT
>NW_007103579.1:0-673 GCF_000164805.1 Carlito syrichta | reverse complement strand
TTTTTAGTTGGAGTCTCATTCTGTCACTCAGACTGGAGTGCAGTGAACCCTCCCGGCCATTGCAGCCTCGACCTGCGGGGCTCCTGCGATCCTTCCGCCTCAGCCTTCCAAGTAGCTGGAACTACAGGTGCGCGCTACCACACCAGGCTAATTTTTGATTTATTGTAGAGGTGAGGTCTCGTCAAGTTGCCCAAGCGAGTCTCGAACCCGCAGGCTCAGGCAATCCACTCATCTCGGCCTCCCAAAGTGCTGGGATTATAGGCTGAGCCACCGAGCTCAGCCGATTTTTTTTTTTTTTGAGTTGGAGTCTCACTCTGTCACCCAGACTGGAGTGCAGTGACCGCTTTTTAACACATGGAAGCAATAAGTCTGCAATAAAGAGTTCAATTGGAGAGGATGGTAAGTTTCATACCATTGTTACATCCTTTCTGTGCGGTCTCTTTTAGAGTAAGAACTCAGAAATTGTGCATATTGACACAAATATTTAAAGATTATCAGATTCTAATAGTTTGAAAGGCTTTTTATAGGGCCTACATGAATCCCTGCTTAAAATAAAAAAAGTTTTATAACTTTCAAGTAAGGGAATTTTGCTTTTCTCAATTTCATGTTAGAAAGGTTTATACAGAAAGATTTCTTAAATAACCTTATTCTACTAAATTGTAGGCACTCTGTT
>NW_007103578.1:0-358 GCF_000164805.1 Carlito syrichta | reverse complement strand
TCTCAAGGAATTAAAAGTAGATCTACCATAAGATCCCACTACTAGGTATCAACCCAATAGGACAAAGGTTGTAACATAACAAAGACACCTATGCGCACGTGTTCACTGCAGCACAATTCACCGTTGCAAAGATGTGAAATCGACTGACATACCCATCAACTATTAAGTGGATAATGAATATGTGGTGTATATGTACACCATGGAATACTATATAGCCATGAAAAAGAATGAAATTGCGTCCTTTGCAGCAACATGGATGGAGCTGAAGACCATCATCTTAAGTAAACTGACTCAGAAACAGAAAGCCAAACACGTGGGAGCTAAATAGTCACAAGGATGGAAATAACAGGCACTGCAG
>NW_007103577.1:0-792 GCF_000164805.1 Carlito syrichta | reverse complement strand
TTTCCACTTGTTTGTGTCATCTTTGATTTCTTTGAGCAGTGTTTTGTAATTTTCATTGTAAAGGTCTTTCACGTCTCTAGTTAGGAAGATGCCAAGGCACTTCATTTTTTTGTGGCTATTGTGAATGGAATTGTTTTTTTTTTATTTGGGTTTCTGTTTGTTTATTATTGGTATAGAGAAATGCAATTGTCTTTTGTAGATTTATTTTGTATTCTGAGGCCTTTATCAGTGTAAGGACGTTTTTGACAGATTCTCTTGGGTTTGCAAGGTACACAACATATTGTCTGCAAAGAGAGATAACTTTACTTCCTCTTTTCCTATTTGGATACCCCATGATTGCCTTCTCTTCTCTGATTGCTCGAGCCAGGAGTTCCAATACTACGTTGAACAGGAGGAGTGAGAATGGGCATCCTTGTCTAGTTCCAGTTTTCAGGGGAAATTGTTCCAATTTTTGTCTGTTTAGGAGTATGCAGGCTGTGGGTTTCTTGTAGATGGCTTTTACTATTTTGAGGTATGTTCCCCGTATGCCTAGATGTTCGAGGGTTTTATCAAGAAAGGGTGCTGGATTTTAACAAAAGCTTTTTCTGCATCTAATGATATAATCATGTGGTTTTTGATTTGACATCTGTTGATGTATTTAATTACATTTATGGTTTTATGAATGTTGAACCAGCCTTGCATCCCAGGAATGAAGCCTACTTGGTCATGATGGATGATTTTTGAGATGTATCATTGAATCCGGTTTTCTAGGATCTTGTTGAGAATTTTAGCATCTATGTTCATCAAAGATAT
>NW_007103576.1:0-327 GCF_000164805.1 Carlito syrichta | reverse complement strand
TACACTACCCACAACCAGGCTTTCTGGCCATAAAAGGTTAAAAGTCTACCAGTGAAGATCTTACCCCCCACCATGGACTAAGAACTGGTTGATTTCTCTGGCCCTGTGCTCTGTGACACCCTCAACACTCAGATTACCCACCTCTACTAGGGCCAGCATCTACTCTGAGTGCCCGGCTCCTCTGTCCACACCCAACTCCCTCTCTGGCTGTTGTTACTTCAAGGTAAGGAAGCTCTGAGCTGCTACTTCAGTTCCATATTCAGGTTTCCTGTCATTTTCTGTCACCCTGTCCTCACTTCCTGAAGCTTGAGTCAGTTCCTTCTGCTT
>NW_007103575.1:0-775 GCF_000164805.1 Carlito syrichta | reverse complement strand
CCTAATAAAGGGATTAATGCCTTGTAAAAGGGCTGCAGGGACGAGCTGGTCACTTTTGCCTTTCTGCTCTTCCACTATGTGAAGAGACAGCAAGAAAATCCTACTGATGCCTTGGTCTTGGATTTCTCAGCCTCCAAAAATGAAATGTAATTTTCTGTTCCTTATAAATTACCCAGTCTCAGGTGCCTTGATATAGCAGCACCAATAAACAAAGACAGTTCTTTGTTTATTCTTCTTATATCGTATAACTTAATACTGTGACATAAATAAGAGAGAAAGAAAACAGAGATATTTGGTTAACACACACACACGTGTTCAGAATAAAATGAGGAGGAAATACTCTGACAATATCAGTCCTGGTTTCTGTGACTGGTCACGTAATCATAGCTGCCATTTGGAACTACCTTTGTTTGCTGCTCATTCTGTATTCCCTTTCTCTTCAGCAGGAACTCCAGCTGGTTGTGGTTCTTCACCTTGCAGGGTGATCCAAACCCAATCTTTGTTTCTGAAAGGACTGGGCCTGGGTTGGATTTAGTTTTGCACTGAACTTAATCCTAGAGCATGGGGATAGTAAGAGACACTCTGAGAGATCTCCTGTCTTCCAGATGTACTCTTTTTTGTTTTGTCTTGTTTTTGTTTTTGTTTCTTTTTTTTGAGCTGGAGTCTCACTCTGTCACCCAGACTGGAGTACAGTAGCCGCTCCTGGCCTCCCGATCACCGCAGCCTCGACCTGCTGGGCTCTGGTGATCCTTCTGCCTCAGCCTTACAAGTAGCT
>NW_007103574.1:0-643 GCF_000164805.1 Carlito syrichta | reverse complement strand
AAATACAAACCCAACCAATCTCAAGCACCCCTGTCCCTTGACATCACTGCGGACCTGGTTGGGAACTAACTATGCAAGGTCCACGGACTTCGGTTTCTACGTCATGACCTCTTCTGATTGGTTAATGTTGCAAAACCTAGGAAAAACCACTCACGCCCAGCCTCTCCCTCTGTACTTGTGCATAAAAACAGCTTGCTATACTGAATCGGCGCTCTCAAGCTCAAGCCACTGCGTCGGTTTCAGTTTGTGAGCCCAGACTCGAGCCTGAATAAAGACCCTCGTGTGTTTGCATGGGAGCTGGCTCTTTGGTGGTCTCTCGGATTTAGAATTTTGGGTTTAACATTAGGACATTCACTCAAAAAATGACATTCATCAACTGAATGCCAGTGTTACCATTTGTCAGGCAGGACAGTCAAAGAAAATGACAGGAGCATGGTTGGCAGAAGCATTGTTGTCCTTTGAGGACTGCAAGAACATTCTGAAGTGGTGTTTCAAGTTTGAGAACTCTGTGGACATTGACAATGGAAGTGTGCAATAACAATGGAAGAGCGAATATGCAACAGAGCCTCCCACACATCTGAATATAGCATGCTTCCTTGAGGAGTGTGAGATGCCTGGTCCTGGGTGTGATGTGCACAAGGGA
>NW_007103573.1:0-3896 GCF_000164805.1 Carlito syrichta | reverse complement strand
TTGCAAATATGCAGGAGTCAGTTCAGCACATGCTTTTACAAAATCAGATAAATCCCCAGTTTTCTTGATAGGCTTTAATAAGGTTTGGCAAGGGGGCGAAGCATTTCAAAAGCCAATTGTTTAATAATAAGGTCTTCAGCTACTTTGTTTATAGCTAACTTCTACTGCATCAGTCAATCTAGCAATAAACTCTTCATATGGCTCATCTGATCTTTGCTTTACAGTGGTAAGGCCAGGCATGGTATGATCGGGAGAAGGTAGTTGCTTCCAGGCTACAACACTTAAATCACTCACAGCCGTAAGTACATCTGTATGCAATTGTGCTTGAGCCTGGGTATTACAATATTCTCCCACTCCCATATACATATCCATGGTGACATTACCCCGTTCTGGACTTCGTTTAGTAAGATTCTGCTCTACAACTTTCCTTTTAACTAACTCTTCATACTCCATTTTCCATAGCACAAATTGTCCTCCTGTCAAACATCCTTTAGCCACTTGAAACCAATCATAAGGAGTCATCCACCAAGCATGTAGCCCATCTAAGAAGGCTAGTGTATACGGCGCTGTTGGGCCATAATCATGACAAGCAGCTTTTAAGTCTTTTAATAATTTCATTGGTATAGGTTCCCATTTAGGGGGTTCAAATTCTATGTCAACAGGAAAACAATGAAGAGAGTCTTCTGATTCTAAAGCCTTTTGTATAGTTCCTTGAATTCCCGGTAAATATTTTTTAGGTAGTTCTACCCTTTGGCCACTAGATGGTAGCAGAGACTTATTTTTAGAAACCACAGGGAAAGAAAAATCTGGCCAATCTGGATTCTTATACTTAGCTGCTTCTTCATTCAATTTTGCATCGTCACCAGGAGATAACTGGTCTCCAGAATCATTTTCTTTAGCTGCCTCATCCTCCTCAGGGTCTGAGTCGTTAGGGAAAAAACCATAATTAGGATCTAAAACTAACGCTTCCCACAAAATATTCCATAGGGAATAAGAATCTTGTGGCATCTGTGTTCCACCATGATTAGTATACTATTTTTCATATTTTTGCCTACCTCATCCCATGTTTCTAATTCTAAAGTACCCTGATCCGGGAACCATGGATTAACTTTTTGTACAAAATCTAGAAAATAATTTACTTTATCTCTACTTACCTTTACCCCTTTATGTTTCAAAGCTTTACACATAATACGAATATAGGCTCTCCTTTCCTTGCAGCCGCAGTTCCCCATAACTGTAATAACAAACAATACACACAATATACAGTAATTTTACAGTAATTTTACTGGGATTGAATCACTCTACACAGCGATAAGTCGCACAGTTCATCGGCAACGCTAAGCACTGACTTGCCTATCAACCCGCGCTCTCCGGGGGGGCTGCAGCACCCTAAGACAAGGTCCGTCCTGAAACGAGAGAAACAAACTGGGGAACATATATTTATAATTACCGGAGTCTGGTCCCTGTTCGGGTCCCAAAGCTGTCAGTGACCCGCACCGACCGAGGGGGGGTTAGGACCGTACCGGTGAGTCAGAATGGAGAGAAGAAACCACACAGAGGCAGCTTTTCTGGGAACAGTCTGGCCAAGACTGAAGCCAATTTTATTTAAACCTTTTCCAACTTATATACCATTTTTTATAATCTCCAGCAGTGTGACAATTACTTGCTGGGGGCGTACCAGTTCATTGATGTGTAACGCGCTTTACAAATCATGTACCATCACAAGACTTTCAAGTTCCAAGCGAACAATTACAATTCCATGATGTATGAATCACAGTTGCACAATTTCAATATAGATTGTTCAAAATGTTTTTCACAATGTTCAATAAATCATTCATATTATACTCTATGTTCCAAGCCCTGATTAAAAAACTTTCCAAGTTACCTCTAAGTTCAATCCAAGTTTACTAACTTTTAATATTTTTAACGATTAATATTATCAACTTAACACTATACTATAATCTATAAGTTTACTTAAATGACTTAATTTTATTACCTTAATTTTATACTATTTATTTTTATAATTTTTATAACCTACTACATTTTTATACTGCCCTATGATTGTATATTAATTATCTATGAACTTATCCTTAACCTAAAATTTTATTATAACTTTTATAAATTTTAAATATCTAAACTATTGTCTTTTATACTTTATTAATTACTTATCTTATATTACCATGTCTAAATTCTAATACAACTATTATCCTACTATTATCTATTACAAACCTTATCATTAGCACTAATAAGTATAAAAATTATAAACTTATTCTATGTTTTATAAAACTTAATTCAATAACATTTTAACCTAAAACCTAAATCTGATTGCCTATTATGTGGAAACTATCTACGTCTCAAAACCTGCCATGCCACTTAAAACAATGAACTACACAGTTGCCATGACGACAGCTGGGGGCTGAAGCAAGCTGAGAGTTTCTGCACGTACAAAAACCAAAAACGTTCTGTTTGACTAAAGACAACATAACAAAACTATTATCACAGTTATAACGTCTAATCTTAACCCCAAATGAAACTATATATTGGAACAAAGACTAATCAATCAGTTTACCAAAAAATAACAGCTAAAAATCTTAAAAAGAAAAACAGTTTAGAAAGAAAAAGGGATATAAAATAATTCTGCTGTGCATTTTTCATAGGATATAATAAGATTTTATTTTAGACTGTCACTTCCTAATATTGAAAATTCTGTTATCTTGTAATACACTGGTTACTATTCATATACACACACTTGATGTTATATCCTTGTCTCAGAGGCGACCTTCTAAACAGGCCTTCATAGACCTCAGCTGTGTAGTTACAGATGTTGGCTCCCAACACCAGTATGTTTTTGCAACTCTAATAACAATTGCAAAAAACTTGGTACCAAACATGTTGCCCATCAAAGTTGGAATGAATAAAATAAATGTGATATATACGCAGTGGAATATAATGCAGGCATAAAAAAGGACAGATATAAGGATTTTGCAGAACGTTTGATGGACATGAGGTAGGTCATCTTCAGTGATTTATCAAAGAAAAAAAGAACACAATTCCATACGTTCTCACTCATGAGCTGAACTTGATCACTTATAGTGCCGTAAAAAAGTGATTGGCAGTAATAGAAAGCTCTTTAGTGAAAGGAGTGAGATTGGCAGTGTTGGGATTCTACTAAGGAATGGAGGGGCATACCTCATCAATCAGGGACCCTGCAAAATCAATGTTTGTATATCGAACTCTGAATTGTATCCCACATTTTTTAAAAAATTAAAATCAATCAATCAATCAATAAATGAAAGCTGTAAAACATGCCACTGACTTTATTTGTTTATTTTATATACATTCTTTTTACTTTAAAATGGTTACAATTCAGGGTTGGGTCTAGAAATGTTCAGTATGCTGGGATTGATGTTTTAAGAATTGGATAATACTCCAATGATAACTCCTTTTCCTTTTAATACGTTAGAACGCATAGTATAATTCTGCATTCAAAATTGACAACTACAGTGTTTCTCACATAAATTCTGAATGTTTTATTCTGCCTAAATTAACATTTGTTGAGATTCCAGATCTACATCATTCTTAGAAACTGAACCTTGAGATTCAGTGTACCTAAGTGCTATTCAGAAGGCAGAATGCATAATAAATCTTAAATGTTTTAGAAAATAAAACAATATCATAATTTAATACAGCTTTTCCAATTCTTTAAACTTGTGTACATTTTCTTGGTGCACTCTGTATATTCTGCTTGTTAATTTTGATTAAATGTTACAGATGTGCAATCCTTAGAGAAAGTTTCCCTTATATATTTGATGGAAATATAAAATAACATTCCCTTTATATTTTAACCCAATTTATATTTTTAAAAGAGTATTTCCATTGAATCCCCTAGTATTTTG
>NW_007103572.1:0-611 GCF_000164805.1 Carlito syrichta | reverse complement strand
TAAACAGGAGACAAAGCCCCTTCCCTACATTGAATCAGACAAAGGCAACTAAGCCACGCAGACCTCCCAGGCAGCAGGCTAAAAAACCAAACCCAAACTGTGAGTAAATATAGCTGCCTACAATGAAAACAAAGGGGAGAGGCTGGAGATCAGAGCTGAAGAGACTTTAGACACTCAGGAAAGATTCCAGAACTAGTCTGATCTCTTATTTTGATGTTTGATTATATCATTTTGACTGTTTGTTTTGCCCACTTTTGTTTGCTTTGTGACTTACACTATCTGTTCTATGATTTTATTGTTCTGTCTGTGTAGCTACCAGTATTCTTTAGGGAATTTTCCTTGCATGCTTTTTCACTTCTCTCCAGCCTTGTGTCTCTTTTTCACCTGTCAGTTTGTATGTATGTCTGTTTTCCCTCTCACTCTTCTCTCTTTCTAACTTCCTATTGACCCCCACTTCCTCCATTATTTTCCTCTTTCATACCCCCTTTTATTCTAGGGACCAAGCCCACATACTGTTGCATGGACAGATTGTAAGCCAGAGGTAAATAGGTTCCAGTGTACTCATACACCTGTTAGTGTATGCTGGAATCTGCATATACATTCTGAACCAC
>NW_007103571.1:0-591 GCF_000164805.1 Carlito syrichta | reverse complement strand
TTGCTCTACTTTTCAGTCCACATGCATTGTAGAAGCATTTATTTCTTCCAAAATCCTGACCGGAATCTGTTATGGTTTGTTTTAATAATGATAACAATTCTAACATGGGGTTTGTGGTAGTTTAAAGTAGTTTCATTTGCATTTCTTTGATGATGATTGAGGCTGAGCAATTTTCATGTGTCTGCTGTCTGACCATATCTCTTCTTATGTAAAGTGCCCAATCACGTATTTTGCACACTTTTCAAAGGGAATGTTTGTCTGATTTTTCTGAGTGTTTGAGTTTCTTGTAGATCCTAGATGTAATGCCTCTTTACGGATAGATAGGTGGAGAGTCGTTTTTTCCCATTCTGTTGGCTGTATCCCTGCCCTTCTGACGGTTTCTTTTGTTTTGCAGTAGTATATTTGATGAGATCCCAATTGTCTTACTTAAGCCTAAGGCATGGGTATTTAGGGCCCTGAAGGGGACCCTAATGGTTTTCTAAGATTACTATATTTTGTTGTTTTACGTTTAGGGCTTTGATCCATATAGATTCAATGTGTATGGTGATAGATACGGGTCCTGTTTCAATCTTGTGCATGTTGTCAGCCTTG
>NW_007103570.1:0-679 GCF_000164805.1 Carlito syrichta | reverse complement strand
AGGATGAGATAAATAAATAAATAAATAAATTTATATATATATATGGAGTGCTGCTAACCAGGAAAGTGTGTGATTGTCCTGATGGTCTTGCAAAGAAAGGCTCAAACAGATGGAGTAATCAACAGTGAGAGATAATTGCTCGTAGGTAAAGTAAAATGCACGTTAAGAATTGATCATATAACAACATGAGAAAATGGTGACTTTAACATAAACATTTCAATACAATGGTGAGGACAAAATCTTGAAGGAATATAAGAAAGAGAGAATGGAAGAGTGGATAGCAAGCAGGGGTTGTAAATTGATAACTGATAACTTCACAAAGAGAGGATGGGGGGGTAAGGTTGTGAATCGATTACTATGTTGCACATCCAGGAAATTGCCTTGTGGCTATTTAGCTTTCTCCAGTTCCATGTCTAGCAGGTTTTGAAACTTGCACATTGTTCTTTTTTTAATTTAATTTTTACTTTAAATATGTGAGGTACATTTCAGGTTTATGTATACAAACATTGATCATGCAGACACTCTTGTTGATGAGGTATGCCCCTACCTCTCCTAGCAGTTTCCCTCAACTGCCAATCCCCCCCCCCCTGACAGTTTCCCACTACTATCAATTGCTTTCTTATAACTTTATAATTGTTCAAGATCCGCTTATGAGTGAGAATATATGGAACACTGTTAT
>NW_007103569.1:0-902 GCF_000164805.1 Carlito syrichta | reverse complement strand
CCAGCTACTTGCGAGGCTGCGGTGGGATGATCCCTTGAACCCAGGAGTTAAAGGCTGCAGTGAACTATGATGTGCCACTGCACTCCCAGCCTGAGCAAGAAAAGCAAGACCTGTCTCTAAAAAAAAAAAAAAGAAAGAAAGAAAAGAAAAGAAATACAAGTTTACATGAACAAAGTTAAGAGATAGCTATAGTGCTGGAGGGTCAGTGTTGGAATTCTGGCACAACTACTTATTTGTTCTGTGACTTTAGCAGACTTGACTTCTCTGTGCCTCAGTTTCCTCATCTGTAAAATGAGGATCACAATAGTGCCTACTTCATTTTGAATCAGCGGTCTCATTCTTTCACCCGGACTGGGGTGCAGTGGCATGATTACAACTCACTACAGCCTCAACCTCCTAGGCTCAGGTGATCCTCCCGTCTCAGTCTTTCGAGTAGCTGGGGGCTAAAGGCATGTGCCACCACACTCAGGTAATTTTTTTTTTATTTTTTGTAGAGATGAGGTGTTGCTATGCTGCCCAGGCTTGTTTCAAATGACTAGGCTCAAGCGATCCTCCTGTCCTGGCCTCCCAATGTGCTGAGATTACAGGCATGAGCCACTGCACCCAGTCCATATAAATAAATAATTAAATATATATATTTATGAGAAAGGGACTACTTTGAGATCATGTGGCCCTAATGTCTCAAAACTTTGTGGGCATCTAATCCACAGTTTTCTCATGGCTAGTCTTAACCATTGACTGCTATATATTGATACTATTGATATTCGCTTAAATTTAAATGTAGTTGCTAACATGTAAAATGAAAACTAATAAGGATGTACAGCTTTTCTTGCAAAACCTTCAGAAAACACGTTCCTATGTGAGCTCTATTCTCAGAGGCCCCAAATCAAGTGGTATTAGGG
>NW_007103568.1:0-517 GCF_000164805.1 Carlito syrichta | reverse complement strand
CTACATCTGTGCGATTGTGAAATGTGTAGCAATTAACATGTGAGCGCAGGTTTCAAAAATAACACTTTTGCAGAAAGAGCCAACATCATTAAAAGCCAGGAAATGTCTGACTTTTGATAATAGGGAGTTAATTCTAAGATAGTGGTTCTCCTTCCCTAAAAATCTTTTTATTATAAAGTCTTTGGTTATTTGGGCTCTTTTTTGCTTTAATGTAAATTTCAGAATTGTTTTTTCTAATTCTGTAAAAAGTGGAACTCGTGGGTTGATAGAAATTGCATTGAACCTTCAGATTGCTTTAGGCAGTACAAACATTTCAGTGATGTCGATTCCTTCGATTCATGAAGTTGGGAGGTCTTCAATTTGTCTGTATCTCTTTCATTTTTTTCAACAATATTTTGTATTTCTCTTTGTAGACATGCGTCATCTCCTTATATAAAATTATTTCAAGTTGTGTGTGTGTGTCTTTGTTGTAAAAGGGATTGTGTTCTTTTTTTGATTCAGTTGGAGTATCACTCAG
>NW_007103567.1:0-442 GCF_000164805.1 Carlito syrichta | reverse complement strand
CTAGTTGGCTAAAATTAGAAAAGCAGGAAATATCAAAAGTTGAGAGACATGAAGTCACTGAAGCTCTCATATTGAGGGTAATTGGTACACCCACTTTGGAAGCAATTTGAGAATATCTATCAGAGTTGAATATGTGTATGCCTGAAACTCAGCAATTTTACTCTTGGATATATACCCAACAGAAATATACGTATATGTTCATTCATACACACGTATAAGAATGTTCACAGTGGCAATATTGAAAAGAGTTGAAAACTAGAAATTACCCATCAATAGTAGAAATCAGACATATGAGTATACATATTTTATATTTCCATTTATATAAAATACTAAAACAATCAACATGTATGCAATGATATTGGATTCATGACCTTGGTTCCCTGTGGGAAGAAGTGTTATTGATGGGAGGTGGGCATAGTAGGGTTTTGGGGATGCTAGCAGG
>NW_007103566.1:0-598 GCF_000164805.1 Carlito syrichta | reverse complement strand
GTATGTTTTTGAAGAGTTTTAGATAATTGGCCCTATGGCCCAGGAAAGAAGTGACAAAAGTCCTGTTTAATTGTAATTCAGGTATTGGTAGCTGAGGTGGCCAGGCCCCTTTATTTATCTCCTAATTTCATGGTGGGGTATGTTATCATCTCTCCCATTCTCTGTGTTCCTGTTAATTGCTAAATTTCTCTTTCTGTGGATGAATTAGCAGGTGATAGTGACTCTCCAATGAACTGTCTCTGGGAGAGGACACTTAGTTGTAGACAATGTGTTAGAAATAAGCAGTAAGTGTGAAGTAAAAGTCAGATTGCTGTTATCACTGAATTTTTGCTGGAGTGGAGTAAATTACTACTTGCTCAGTCATTAATACAGAATTGTGTGGGGGTGTTCAAGTGTTCTGAAATGCATTATTCATGTTCCTTGGAGCGGCAATCAAGTATTATTATAGCTTTTCAGTATATATTTTAAACAAATGAACAATGAATTGTTTTATAATATTTTAACATAGTCATTTATCAACTTGCCATATCTGCCTGCAGAGGTTTATTTAATAAATAACATCATCCTGATGGAATTTAAAGTGAGGTTATCTGTATTC
>NW_007103565.1:0-433 GCF_000164805.1 Carlito syrichta | reverse complement strand
GAACTCCACTTGTCTATTGACACAAATCTCATGTTGTTGATAGTTTTCCACTCTGCCTGTTTAAAATAAATATTCATGCCTAAGAAATGAACACTTACATCTAATGAAAAGACATATGTCTAAGAATGAGAACATGAGAACAATTATTGTAAGGTGATTTGTTTGAGAGCACTGTCAAATAACTGAAGTAATAAACATGTTTGATTACCAAAACTAAGCAGAGACTGTTCATAATTATAAAAAGCCCCATATGCTGATTCATTTAAAATATTTGTTTTATTAATTTATTAGTCTAAGAATAAAGTGCATCACTTCAAGGAAATATAAAGAATTATCTGCACTTTTTCTTTTATAAAAAATGGATTTAGAGAACATGCTAAAGTTATCCCTAGGGAAAAATTTTACCTATGCCATTAGCATAATTCTATCTGGG
>NW_007103564.1:0-710 GCF_000164805.1 Carlito syrichta | reverse complement strand
TAGGTATATGCTTCATCTTCTTCTTTCTGAACTGTCTTCTTCCTCCCATGTTTTTAAAACTCTTTTCCCTTTTTGTAAAATTTTGTACTCAAAAGTGAACAATTTAAATGTGAATTCAAATGTGAACAAACATAGTTTGGCAGATTAGTGCCCTACAACACAATATTGAAGGAGCTTATGAAATGTGACTTTTTGTGTGGAAGAGAGAGACTCAAATATAGAAGTCACATACCCACTGTCCTATGCAGTGGGCTATGACTTTGCTAGGAGTTTGTGGATAGACTTAAGGGTTACTATTTCAGCATCTCTTTAATCAGGATCCCTTGTTATTGGTGGTGATTATATTCCTTGCCTTTTCTCTTGGTATTGTCACCAGGAAGGCATCTCAAACCTTCTTTTGTAATGTTTAGTAGCCTTAACAAATCCTCCTTGCTTCTGTGAAAACCTTCCTCATTTTGCTATTCAGAGGACTGGAACCATTCGGTGGGACTGTGTTTCCTTATAGTACCCAGCTCAAGTTTTGGTTAAAAAAGAGAAAAGATAGTCGTGAATTGAAGAAAAGGGAACAAATGACAAGGTGTATTCTTTTAAAATCAACTCTGCAGCAATTCAGGGGAATAGGAGAGAGGACAGGGACAGCATCAAGAGTAGATTGCCCATTATGCCTTTTGCTTCTAAAGTTTAGATGCTGGACTCTAGCATCCAGTGGT
>NW_007103563.1:0-325 GCF_000164805.1 Carlito syrichta | reverse complement strand
CGGCCTTCAGGGTAGCCGGAACTGTAGGCGTGCACGACCACGCCCGGCTGATTTTGGATTTAGTGTAGAGAGGAGGTCCTGCCGAGTTGCCCGGGCGGGTCTCGAACCCACGGGCTCGGGCGATCCGCTCGCCTTGGCCTCTCACAGTGCTGAGATCACGGGCTGAGCCGCCGAGCCCAGCCTATAGCTAACCTTTTATACTCATGATCTGAATTATCCAAAATTATAAAAAAAAGTCTGAAGTTCTTCAAAACTGAAACATTAAAATAAAAAAGCCGGACTCGGTGGCTCGAGCCTGTCATCCCGCACCTTTGGGAGGCTGAGG
>NW_007103562.1:0-748 GCF_000164805.1 Carlito syrichta | reverse complement strand
GGCCCTCTGTGGGCGCTGCACCAGCAACCCGCCTTCCTGCCCAGCCACAAACTGTACACCTACCACATCAGCTTGTCCTCCAACTTATAATCAATGTTTTTTATTATGAACAATAATTTTTCTTGATTTATTGTAGAGACAAGGTCTCACCAAGTTGCCTACGCTGGTCTTGAGACCCTGGGCTCAGGCAATCCTCTTGCCTCGGCCTCCTAAAGTGCTGGGATTACAGGCTTGAGCCACCGCACCCTGTCTAGCCAGTTGTTTTTACGTCAATTGTGCCTGGATTGCAAATAGGCAAATTAATTAAGTAGAAACTCTAAAAATATGAGTGGAAAAGTTGTTTCTGTGTAAAGATAAGTTGCATATTTGGAAAGAGTCGCAGGTCAAATGGTAAACGCTTTAATTCTGCTGAGTTAAGTGTGAGTAAAGCAGCCGTGAAAGATAAGACTCCCCTTCCCTGTAACTGGAAATCAGAGATGAGATATCATGAATGCTGCTTGGGTGAGAAAAATGACATAGAATGCCAAGTAAGGGATTCGTGCTCAGAGGGAGTGCCTTGACCTTATATGAGACATTGACCCTGAATGAAAGTACTGTATGTTGAGGTTCCAGTGAAATGTTTAAAGCACACTTATGTCATTTTTAGGATTTCCCCTCTTCCAATAATTCATTTTGGTTCATCAGTCCTAAATGCTTTACATGATCGCTTTTATTGCATTTTGTTAGGAATAGTGATGAAACTTATTTG
>NW_007103561.1:0-723 GCF_000164805.1 Carlito syrichta | reverse complement strand
TCATCCAACATGAACCAAAACCCATTTCTCAATTATATTTGTAGGAGTTAACCTACCTTTTTCCTCAACATTTTCTTGGAATATCAGGTATGCCTCGACAATACTCTGACTACCTGACGCATATACTATATGAAATACCATCTCCTCTATAGGCTCATTCATCTCTCTTACTGCAGTTATACTAATAGTCTTTATAATTTGAGAGGCCTTCGCTTCAAAACGAGAGGTACTAGCAGTTGAGTTACCTGCTACAAACCTTGAATGACTTCACGGCTGCCCCCCACCTTATCATACATTTGAAGAACCTACCTATGTAAAAGTGTAGCCAAATTACAAGAAAGGAAGGAATTGAACCCCCTAAAATTGGGTTCAAGCCAACTCCATAACCACTATGTCTTTCTTCATAACAAAATACTAGTAAAATTATTACATAACTTTGTCAAAGTTAAATTACAGGTTAAATCCCTGTGTGTTTTTATGGCACATCCTCTCCAACTAGGCTTTCAAGATGCCACCTCCCCTATTATAGAAGAATTACTTCATTTTCACGACCATACCTTAATAATCGTCTTCCTAATTAGCTCATTAGTACTTTATATTATTACCCTAATACTAACAACCAAGTTAATTCACACAAGCACAATAGATGCCCAAGAAGTAGAGACAGTATGAGCCATTCTACCAGCTATTATCCTTATCTTAATTGCTCTTCCTTCCCTACAT
>NW_007103560.1:0-596 GCF_000164805.1 Carlito syrichta | reverse complement strand
TGAGAAAGGATAAAAGTGAGACCTGAGAGTCTCACAGGAGCTAAAACCACGCTACTAAAATGAAAGCTCAGGTTGCAACCTATACTTTATGGGAATATCTTTCTGGAAAAACTATTTTTCTTCCCCAAATATCAAGGTGCACTTTCTGCCATAATGTTATCTTTACCCACAAAAGATTTTCTGTGGCCTCCTCCCTTCCTGTCCCCCACCAGTCAAGGATGGTGCTCTTCATTCATCAGACTTCAGAATGACCTACTGAATGAATGAGGAAGGATGCATGGGCCACAGCTGCAAATGTCTGGGAAAAACAGAGGCAAGAAATGAGTGGAGAGGAAGACAAGGTGGGCGACAGAGTGAGACTCCAACTCAAAAAAAAAACAAAACAACAATGAAAACCTACTGTCCATTTTCTTCTTTATGACTAAAAAAAGGTTATGGCTGAAAATCCTCTTGTGCCAGGGAACACTATAAAAACTATGCAATATTCAGGAAAGCACTATAAATATAGCTGTGAATTTGGACCAAAGATTCCCCTGTGATTACTGTATCAAAGTAAAAGCATTATTTTTATGTTATTTCTATGGATGGTAGAGTGA
>NW_007103559.1:0-803 GCF_000164805.1 Carlito syrichta | reverse complement strand
TTGTAGAGATGAGGTCTCACTAAGTTGCCCAGGCAGATCTCAAACCCGTGAGCTCAGGTAATCAGCTCACCTCAGCCTCCCAAAGTGCTGGGATTGCAGGCTGAGCCACCGAGCATGGGTACTTTTACTTTTCTTAAAACTTTGGAGCTTCCCATTTAATCATGGAAATAATGTTTCTAGAGTAATGCTGGGTGGCAGAAGGTTGTAAGCGGCTTTTGTTTGATACAGGCTTATGTGTGAATAATTCTTTTGTTTTCCATTTCCTTCCTTTAAAGGATAGCTGTAAGTGCATTTTTTAAAAAAGGATATATCTATATAGTGTGCCCCAGGAATGCAAAACTTTATATTTGGAGCTTGGTCTTTCAGGGTTTTGGTTGCATGAATTAAATATTTATTCAGCAACTTACTCTCTGTTGTAAATTGGCCAAAAGAAACCTGACTGCACACAGAGAGTGTGTGTGGCTGGGTGTGTGTGTCAGGGGGTGGACTGGGATGTGTTTTGGGTTTCACTTTATAAAGATTGTTTGACTGTAAGTGTAGTCATGTCTAAAAGCATTGGAGTAACTTCATTATGCTCAAGCAGAACATTTGTCAAAAGTGATCATCAGAGTTGGCCTGAAGGACCCTGCTCTAGTACGTGTCTGAATTCTACGCAAGGATTTTAGACAATTGGACCTATTGCCCAGTGAAGAAATGACAAAAGGCCTTTTTACTTTCAATGGAGTTAATGATAGCTGGAGTGGCCAGGCCCCTTTACATCCTCTCTTCATTTGATCGTGGGATAACTTATCATTCTCACCTTA
>NW_007103558.1:0-520 GCF_000164805.1 Carlito syrichta | reverse complement strand
CCAGACTGCAGTGCAGTGGCCACTACCGGCCACCGCAGCCTCGAACAACTGGGCTCTGATAATCCTTCCACCTCAGCCTTCCGAGTGGCCGAAATTACAGGCGTGTGCTACCATACCCGGCTGGTTTTTGATTTATTGTAGAGATGAGGTTTCGCTTCCCAGGTGGGTCTCGAACCCGCGGGCTCAGGCAATCCATTCACCTCAGCCTCCCAAAGGCACAGGATTACAGACTGAGCCACCGAGCCCGGTTTGTCATGTTTTTTAACATTTATTTTCTTTGTGACCCCATGCGTCATTCCACTTTTGAAGAAGTTCACCATCAGGGATTATTCCTGACATCACTTTCTGACTGAACATTCTTTGGTGAGCCACTGTTTTCAGTTACGAAGAGCACAGAGAGCTTAATTGAACAACCATTTCTTTCTTTTCTTTTTTTTTGAGTTGGAGTCTCACTCTGTTGCCCAGACTGGAGCGCAGTGGCCGCTCCCAGCCACCGCAGCCTCGACCTGCTGGGCTCTGG
>NW_007103557.1:0-809 GCF_000164805.1 Carlito syrichta | reverse complement strand
CCCTTTATTTACAAGTGATACATTGCAAGAACCCCACAGTGGATACCCTAATCCTCAGATAATACCAAACTCCAAATATACGGTGTTTTAAAATACATATATACCTATAGCAAACTTTCATCTTTTCACTTAAAGAACTATGTGGTTTGTTTTTTGTCCTTTCAGCATGCTTGAGTTCCTTGTGGATCCTGGATGTTAATTCTTTGCTGGATATACATTTGGCAAATGCTTTTTTCCTATTCTGTGGGCTATCTCCCCACTCTCTTGATGGTTCCTTTTGCTTTCCAGAAGCTTTTTAGTTTGATAAGGTACCACTTATCTATCTTGTTTTATTGGTTGCCTTTTCTGATTTTTGTAGGGGTGTCTCCAGCATTTTCTAAGATTCTTACAGTTTGAGGTTTTACTTTTAGGTTTTTGACACACTTAGAGTTGATTTTTTGTGTATGGCAATAGGTAGGGGTCCTATTTCAATCTTATGCTTGTGGTCAGCCAGTTTTCCCAGCACCATTTACTGAATAGGTTCTCCTCTCCCCTGTGGATGTTGGGGGAGGCTTTTTCAAATATGTGATGGTTGAGAAATTGAGGCTGTGCTTCCGGAATTTCTATTCCTAATTTCTAATCCTAATTTCTATCATTTCCATTGGTCTATATGCCTGTTCTTGTACCAATACCAGTTGTTATGATTATTGCAGCCTTATGATAAACTTTCAAGTATGGAAGTGTGATACCTCCTGCTTTGTTTCTTTTGCTATTCATGGTAGCTTTTGTTTCCTTATGAATTTCTGTATTGCCATTTCCAGGTCTGTTGG
>NW_007103556.1:0-415 GCF_000164805.1 Carlito syrichta | reverse complement strand
TTATCCCCGCACTTGGGGAGGCCGAGGCAGG
The DNA here is from genome assembly GCF_000164805.1 of Carlito syrichta. Lineage (NCBI taxonomy): Eukaryota > Metazoa > Chordata > Mammalia > Primates > Tarsiidae > Carlito > Carlito syrichta. The sequence continues at coordinate 384 of NW_007103556.1, read as the reverse complement.
AGGAGTGCTTGAGCCCAGGAGCTCGAGGCCAGCCCGAGCAACAGAGCGGAAGATCCCGAAGAGGGCAGATCGGGGTGGGCAGTTGTCGGGATGGAGAGGGGGGCGGGGCGGCAGTGACTTCCACGGGTGGGGCCCGGACACACAGGGGAGCGGAAGGTCCCGCGGCCACGTGGGTTCGTCCGGTTCCATCCTGGGGAGGGATCCGACGGGACGGGCGGCGTGGACCTCCAGCCCACTCCCAGAGGAAAGGGGCACCGCGGGGCCAGGAAGCAGCAGCGGCCGCCAAACCGAGGGACGGACCGGATGGGACTGGAAGGGGGCGCAATCACTTCCGGTCGGGGGGCGCTCTGAGAGAGGCAGCCCCTGGAGGACGGAACGGAGGTC
>NW_007103555.1:0-559 GCF_000164805.1 Carlito syrichta | reverse complement strand
CCAATGGTATTCTACACAGAGGACTACCCAACAGCGAAGATGGGGAGGATTCCTTCAGCACCACCAGCATGCAGCCAACACCAAGAACGACTGGGACCTGGGCTTCACCATCAACCTGAACTTCAACGACCAGCTGTGCGAGCCGTCCTGCTCCACCAACTCCCGGAGACAGCACCTGGCTCTCCTGCCCTGGCCAGCCTGGCCCTGCATGGGCCAAGGGACTGTGCATTCTTAGTGTGGGGAGGCACCTTTCCTCTCTCTCCCTCCTGCAGGAGGGGATTTTAGGGGCCTGGGCTGGGGGAAGGGCACATCACAACCCTATTTTTGATCATTTTTTTTTTTTGAGTTGGAGTCTCACTCTGTCACCCAGACTGGAGTGCAGTGGCCGCTCCCGGCCACCGCAGCCTCGACCTGCTGAGCTCCGGCGATCCTTCCACCCCAGACTTCCGAGTAGCCGGAATTACAGGCACGCGCTACCACGTCCGGCTGATTTTTTGAATTATTGTAGAGATGAGGTCTCGCCAAGTTGCCCAGACGGGTCTCGAACCCACGGGCTCAG
>NW_007103554.1:0-754 GCF_000164805.1 Carlito syrichta | reverse complement strand
CAATAAATCAAAAATTAGCCAGGCATGGTAGCACGTGCCTGTAGTTCTGGCTACCTGGAAGGCTGAGGCGGAAGGATGGCCAGAGCCCAGCAGGTTGAGGCTGCAGTGGCTGGGAGTATGCCACTGCACTCCAGTCTGATGGAGCAAGACTCCAACTCAAAAAAAAAAAGAAAAAAAAAAAAGACCCAGAAAAAAAAAATTTCACAGAAAATAAACCCATGGAAAATGAACAGAGAATAGAAGTGCACAATCCGATCCAGAGGTGAGACACAGAGGGCACCTCTGTGTGGCAGTTGGGGGATCTGTGAAATCTGGGGATACTTACAGCACCGGGCTTATGACACTGAACCAGAAGTCATGAGATTATGTAGAAATGAGTGAATTGTCCAATGTCTGATGTGTGAGAGAACCTCCTGCTGCTGTGAAAAACAAGCAGAAAAAAATGGAGAATGCATGGAGGACTCTGGCAAGGCCCAGGGAGTGGGGAGACTTGCTGGTCAGAGCACTCACTTCTACCAGGACACACCTGCCTTCTCCTATGCACACTTGCTTTCACCTGTGCATACTTGCCTTCCCCTGTGCACATCTGTGCACACTTGACATTACCTGTGCACACCTGCCTTTATCTGTCTTCACCTGTGCACACCTGGCATCACCTATCTTTGCTTGTTCTGGTGATCTCCCTTTCCCCCAGGACTCCCCAGCTTATGTCAAAGTCATTTTGCCCTGCCAGATCCTGCCTGGCTCCTTTTCT
>NW_007103553.1:0-438 GCF_000164805.1 Carlito syrichta | reverse complement strand
GACAGAACGTAGGTAAGTGCTGCTGGCTGTGCACTTTGTTTGGAAGGGAAAACAGACAGGCATGCAATTCATGGGCTATTGCCAAATAGTTTGACTGGATGGGTTGACTTGGAAGAAGTATGATTGAACATTAATGATTAAAAAATTGGAGGAAGAGGTATGTGGATAGACCTCCCTGAATGGGGAAAAAAAAAATTGTGAAGATATTTGTGCCCCATGTCAAAGAGGGTTTTAATAATCAAGTGGATGGGATAACCTATTCTGTGGAAACCTCTTAGCCTCTTTCTCCAACCACCCCTGTCATTGCCTGATGGCCTCATGGACAAAGTTGATGGAGGTCACACCTGGGCTTAGCAATATGGATTTCCCTTCACCAAGACTGGCCTTGGTATGGTCACCACTGAACATCCAGGCTTCCAGCAGCAGAGACCCACACTG
>NW_007103552.1:0-456 GCF_000164805.1 Carlito syrichta | reverse complement strand
AATTAGCTGAGTGTGGTAGTGCACGCCTGTATTTCCAGCTACTTGGAAGGTTGAGGTGGAAGGATTGCCGGAGCCCAGCAGGTCGAGGCTGCAGTGGCCGGGAGTGGCCACTGCACTCCAGTCTGGGCGACAGAGTGAGACTCCAACTCAAAAAAATAATTAAATAAATAAAATAAAATATAAAAGTGTTACATTTTTCCTAAGAAATAAAAAAATTGACATGTGTTACATAGAATGCATAATTTTATTGTGCTAACTGAATTGTTAAGATTTGGAAATGTGTTTCATGTTTTAGCAAAATATTTGGCATTCTAACATGGTGAACATTAAATCCATAGTGAAATTCAGAGTGTAGTACTTGGTTTCTTACAGATTATTTATAGAAGTACATGTGGTGGATGCTAGCAAAGAGCCCACCTACAGTCATGTAATGTAAATGAATCATTTTCACTGCTT
>NW_007103551.1:0-813 GCF_000164805.1 Carlito syrichta | reverse complement strand
GGGTGGATGAGTGTCTTGAGAGAGGGAGCAGCAAAAGGAAGGCAGCACTGAGGAGGAGCTCAGAAGTTTGTCATTGAAATGACTGTTTGGGTATCTCTGGGATATGCACGTGAAGACTGTGTGAGCCTTCATATCAGCCTGGAGCTGAGAGGTCTTGGCTAGGGGTACATAGGCAGAAGTCACAGAAATATGGCAGGTAACAAGACCATGAGATGAATGAACTGTACAAGGAGAGTGCAGAGTGAAAAGAAAAAAAGGACTGAAAACTGCACCTTGAGGGCATTCACCATTTAAGGACTGTGTAGAGATAGCTGAGTTGACAAAGGGGAAAGAGAAGAAATAGCCACAAAACTAGGGGGCTTTCCACGAGACTGTAATATCATGGAAGTAAAGGAGAGAAGTATTTAAAAAACTTAGAGAGAAAAAGAGGTTGAGTATTGTTGAGAGTCAAGCGAGAGCAGGGCTATGAGACGCCCATTGTTTTAAATCACCTAGAAATCACAGGTGACTCGATATAGAATTATCATAGTAGAAGAATGGGGTTGCAAGTTAGAGAGGAATGGGTTGAGTAGTGAATAGGGATTGAAAAAATTAGATGGTAAGGGATTCATGTAAATAGGAAGGAAAAATACATTTTGTAAATTGCTGAGCTTAGTTTGGGATCATATTGTGAAATTTAATTGACCAATAATACCAAATAATACTTAATATTTTATGATACCTTACGATTTACAGAATAGACTCATATATTGCTTTTACTATAATCTATCTAATTTTAACTTTTTTTCTTTTGGCATTTTAGGGCCTTATTTT
>NW_007103550.1:0-413 GCF_000164805.1 Carlito syrichta | reverse complement strand
GAATGATCTCGTGGAAAGTTTGTTCCAATGTGGTCTCTGTTTCTCTTTCTGCCTCAGAGATCCGATTATTCTTAGGTTAGGCCTCTTGAGGTAGTCACTCATCTCTTAAAGGTTTTGTTCTGTCTTTTTGAGCTTATTTTCTGTGTTTTTAAGAGTTTGGGTTATTTCTATATTTTGGTCCTCAAGCTCTGAGATTCTTTCTTCTGCTTGGGTAATTCTGCTTTCCATGCTTATCAATTTGTTATTTATTTCATTCACAGTATTCTTTATTACTGTTATCTCAGATATCAGCTCCTTCCTAGTTTCTTCTTGTGTCTCCTCAATTCTTTTTAGTCTCTCCATTATTGTTTTGATATCTACATTTGCATTTTGAGACCCTTCATTCTGGGGACTTTTCATTGTTTGTATTCCAA
>NW_007103549.1:0-385 GCF_000164805.1 Carlito syrichta | reverse complement strand
TTTTTTTTTGAGTCAGGGTTTCCCTCTGCAGCCCAGGCTGGAATGTGCAGTGGCATGAGGTGAGCTTGCCCCTGGGCTGACGACTCATCTGCCTCAACCTCTTGAGTAGCTGGGACTACAGGCCCGCACCACCACACAAGCCTGGCTTATTTTTTCTGACGTTTTGTAGAACAGTGGTCTCATCATGTTGCTGCCTAGGCTGGTCTGGAACTCCCAGGCTCAAGGGATTCTCCTGCCTCGGCTTCCCCAAGTGCCAGGCTTAGAGGCGTGAGCCACTGTGCCTGGCCACGAATAAGCTGGCGTATAGCCACCTGCGATCCCGTGGGGAGCTAGCAAATGTCGTCAACCTGAAACCTCTCTTTGTAAAAGGGGAGGATCATGAAAG
>NW_007103548.1:0-539 GCF_000164805.1 Carlito syrichta | reverse complement strand
TTTTGTATTTTACAGACAGGGTCTCATTTTGCTGGCCAGGCTGGAATGCGATGGTGGTTTTTCCTCAATTCCTGGGCTCAATGATCCTGCTTCCTCAGTTTCCTGAACAGCTAGGGATGTTGGTATGTTCCAGGCATGGGCTATTGTTATATTTACCAGCTGGTCTCAAACTCCTGGCCTCAAGCAATTCTCCAAGATAAGTCTCCCATCGTATTGAGATTGCAGGCAAGAGTCAGTGAATAGCTCAACAGTAAAAAATAAATTAAAAGGAACTAAAAATGCTCAACACAACACAATGATTCTTTTTTTGAGTTGAGGTCTCACTCTGTCACCCAGACTGGAGTGCAGTGGCACACTCCTGGCCACCACAGCCTTGACCTGCTGGGGTCGAGCGATCCTTCCACCTCAGCCTTCAAAGTAGCCAGAACTTCAGGAATGGGCTATCTTGCCCAGCTAATTTTTGATTTACTGTCGAGAATACATCTCACCAAGTTGCCCAGGTGGGTCTCAAACCCACAGGTAAGCAATCCACTCGCCTC
>NW_007103547.1:0-726 GCF_000164805.1 Carlito syrichta | reverse complement strand
TAGCTAACTTGTTAGTTAGCTAACTTGTTAGTTGGTTAGTTAACTAGTTAGTTGGTTAACTAGCTAGTTGGTCAACTAGTTAACAAGTTAACTCTCAAACTAGCTAACTAGTCAACTGGTTAGTTAGCTGGTTAAATAGTTTAACTAGTTAGTTGACTAGTTAGTTAGTTAAAAGAGTTGGTTAGTTAACTAGTTAGCTAGCTGGTTAGTTGACTCGTTAGTTAGCTGGTTAGTTGACTAGCTAGCTGACTAGTTAGTTGACTAGTTCGTTAACTAGTTAAGTCAGTTAGTTTACTAGTTAGTTAAGTTGCTGGCTTAACTAGGTTAGCTGACTTAACTAGTTAGCTAACTAGCTAGCCAGCTGATTTAACTAGTTAGCTACCCAGCTAGGCACCTGGCTAGCCAACTGACTTAACTCCATGACTTAACTAGCTAGCAAGCTGACTTAACTAGCTGACTTAACCAGCTAGCTACCTAGCTAGCCAGCTGCCTTAAATTTCTGGCTTAACTACCTAGCTACCTAGCTAGCTATCTAGCTAGCCAGCTGACTTTTCTAGCTGACTTAACCAGCTGGCTTGTTGACATAACTAGCTGACATATAGCTAGGTTCCTAGCTAGCCAGCTGACTTAACTAGCTGAAATAACTAGCTAGCCAGATGGCTAGCCATCTTACTTAACCAGCTTTTTAACTAGCTAACCAGCTGAATATCCAACTGATTAATGAGT
>NW_007103546.1:0-305 GCF_000164805.1 Carlito syrichta | reverse complement strand
TGCGGGTTCCGGCTTCCGCCTCCTGAGACCCCGCCCTCTTCCGAGGGATGGTCCTATCCCGTCTCCCCAGCAGGCCCCGCTCATCGGCGCTCCTAGGGCCCGCGCCCGGGCCGCCTCCCCGAGGCCCCGCCCCCTTCGAGACCCGGTCCTCTCCGCTCCCCAGCAGGCCACGTCCATCGGCGCTCCTAGGGCCCACGCCCGGGCCGCCTCCCCGAGGCCCCGCCCCCTTCGGGACCCGGTCCTCTCCGCTCCCCAGCAGGCCACGCCCATCGGCGCTCCTGGGGCCCACGCCCGGGCCGCCTCCC
>NW_007103545.1:0-595 GCF_000164805.1 Carlito syrichta | reverse complement strand
AAAAAAAATGAAAATACTTTGGCATCTTCCTAACCAGAGATGTGAAAGACCTTTTACAATGAAAATTACAAAACACTGCTCAAATAAATCAAAGATGACACAAACAAGTGGAAAAATATCCCATGCTCATGGATCGGAAGACTCAACATTGTGAAGATGTCCATCTTACCTAAGGCAGTCTACAAATTCAATGCAATACCCATCAAATTACCAGCAACATTCTTCTCAGACCTAGAAAAAACAGCACAGGAATTCATATGGAAACACAAACGTGCAAGAATAACCAGAACAATCCTTAGCAAAAAAAAACAAACAAAGTAGGTGGTATCACATTATGAGACTTCAAACTTTACTATAAAGCTACAATCATCAAAATAGCTTGGTATTGGTACAGGAACAGGCATATAGATCAATGGAATAGAATTGAGATTCCAGAAGCAAAACCTCAATTTCTCAACCAACTCATCTTCGACAAAGCCCCCACCACCTACCACTGGAAAGAGGAGAACCTATTCAGTAAACGGTGCTGGGAAAACTGACTGACCACATGCAGAAGATTGAAACAGGACCCCTATCTATCCCCATGCACAAAGGT
>NW_007103544.1:0-610 GCF_000164805.1 Carlito syrichta | reverse complement strand
GAGGCCTTTGACAGATTCTCTTGGGTTTTCAAGGTACACCATCATATCATCTGCATAGAGAGATAACTTGACTTCCTCTTTTCCTACTTGAATACCTCTGATTGCCTCCTCTTCTGATTGCTCTAGCCAGGACTTCCAAAACTATGCTGAACAGGAGGGGTGAGAGTGGGCATCCTTGTCTAGTTCCAGTTTTCAGGGGAATTGGTTCCAATTTTTGTTCATTTAGGAGTATCCTGGCTGTGGGTTTCTCGTAGATGGCTTTTATTATTTTGAGGTATGTTCCCCGTATGCCTAGATGTTCAAGGGTTTTTATCAAGAAGGGGTGCTGGATTTTATCAAAAGCTTTTTCTGCATCTAATGATATGATCATGTGGTTTTTGTTTTGACATCTGTTGATGTATTTAATTACATTTATGGTTTTACGAATGTTGAACCAGCCTTGCATCCCAGGAATGAAGCCTGCTTGGTCATGGTGGATGATTTTTGAGATATATTGCTGAATCCGGTTTGCTAGGATCTTGTTGAGAATTTTAGCATCTATGTTCATCATAGATATTGACCTGTAGTTCTCTTTCTTTGTTGGATCTTTACCTGACTTGGGTATCAATGT
>NW_007103543.1:0-376 GCF_000164805.1 Carlito syrichta | reverse complement strand
TTCTTGATTGTTATTGGTTTATTTAGGGTCTCAATTTCTTCTTGTTCCAACCTAGGTAGGTTGTGTGATGTCAGAAAGTCCTCCATTTCCTTAAGGTTTTCAAGTTTGTTTCCATACAAGTGTACGTAGTAGTCTCTAATGATCTTTTGTATTTCTTCAGGGTCAGATGTGACTTCATCTTTTGTGTTTCTGATTGTACTTATTTGGTTTTTTTCTCATTTTTTTCTTGGTCAGTCTAGCTAGGGGACCATTGATCTTGTTTATCCTTTCAAAGAACCAGCCTTTTGTTTCATTGATTTTTTGTATTATCTTTTTGCTTCTACGTCCTGGATTTGGGCTTTTATTTTGGTGATCTGGATTCTTCTGCTGAAATTAG
>NW_007103542.1:0-587 GCF_000164805.1 Carlito syrichta | reverse complement strand
GTGTTCTGTTTAACTAGGTTTTAGCTAAGACTTTGTCATGCCTGTGTACATCAGTGATATTGGTCTGTGGTATTCTTTGTTTTTACTTTGCGTGTGTCTGTCTTGTTTTGCTATCAGAGTAGTTCTGGGCTCATATAGTCAGTTCGGAATTATTTCTGCCTCTTCGATTTTTGTGAAGAGTTTAAATGAAACTTATATTTACTTTTCAACTGCTTGGACAAATTCAGCTGTGAAGCCATCAGGCCCTAGGCTCTTTTTTCCTCCCTCTCTCTTTTCTTTATCTTGTTTTCTGCTTTGTTTTGTTTTGTTTTGTGCACTGACCATTCTTCTGCTTTGGATTCTCTGTTTTATTTTACACAAAACTGTTTGCTGAATCAAAGATTGAGTGAATGATGAGTCTTCACTCTTCAAGGGAAAGTTGATGCCCGCTGATTACCTAAAGAAGTTACAGTTATTAAAATGACTTAGGTAATTCTATGATTCCAAGACAGAGTGAAGTAAAGACTAATGACGCCACTGGATTGAAATCAGTGGGAAAATCCAAATATGTTTACTGAAAATAACTAAACAAGTCTTTTATTCTCAGT
>NW_007103541.1:0-310 GCF_000164805.1 Carlito syrichta | reverse complement strand
TTAACTAGTTACCTAGATAGCCAGCTGGCTAGCCAGATGACTTAATTGCCCAGCTACATAGCTAGCCAGCAGGCTTTCCAGCTGACTTAACTAGCTGACTTCACGAAGTAGACAGCTGGTTATCCAACAGACTTAACTAACTAGCTACCTAGCTAGACAGATGGATTGCTAGCTGAATTAACTAGCTGACATAACTAGATGCCGGATGGCTAGTCAGCTGACTTAACTAGCTACCCACCTGCTTAGCTCTCTGGCTTTCCAGCTGTCTTAACTACCTAACTACCTATACCCACCTGCTTAGCTCGCTGGC
>NW_007103540.1:0-756 GCF_000164805.1 Carlito syrichta | reverse complement strand
CCCCAAAGCTTTGGGGAAAACAACAAAACAGGGAAAAACGTCATGCTTCAGGCCAGAGAGTAATTTGTGCTTGCCAGCCATGGGGTCTGTGTCTCCGCTTCCCCTGTAGCAAAAAAGTGGCCAAAGTAAGTGGGTATGGTTGTGTCCTAATGAAACCTAATTGCAAAGATAGGCTTGGCCCGTGGACAGCAGTGTGCCATTCCTGATCTCTTTAGCTAATGATTCTGTGAGTTGGCCATGGGGGCCAGATGGTGGTCTGGCCTGGGCCTGGTCACTTGGTGGTCACGGGGTCTCCACACGGAGTTGGTCTCCACGCACAAGAGGGCCAGTTGCACATTGCTGCCTCTTCTGTTTGTGTCACGGTGGCCATTGTCCATTTGCTTTTGGTGACGGGGCTGAAGGGGATGGTGTGACCATGCCCAGGGGTGTTGTGGGAGAAGACTGTCCACATTGGCAGGTCCAGGGAGGGGCCATGACCGTGACAACCTGCCCGACTTCTGGCAGGTCTGGTCTGTGTCCCATCCCCTCCTAGCTGCTGCCTTGTGTGTCACTCTCTGGGTCCAGAAAGATCACGTGGGATGGGGGATGACACTTTGGTATTTGATGCTATTATGAGACCCAGTATTGTGGTCTGGCTGGGAGGCATCATTTGTCTTAACTTGTTTCTGAACAGTTTTGCATGGTCACTGTTGCTAAGCTGATTTCAGTTCACCCTGGTGACCTCTCTGATTGGTGACCTGGGTGGGGCCAGGGAAG
>NW_007103538.1:0-686 GCF_000164805.1 Carlito syrichta | reverse complement strand
TAGCATTGATAGCAATCTCAGAGTTTGAAGGCCCCAAAATGAGGAGCTCTAATACCCAAGTGGGGAGAATTTAGATGTACCAGCTTAAGGAAGCAACAATAGATCCTTTCTATGCCTGTTTGTTCTATTCTGGGATTCAAGGAACTGGATAATGGCCAGCCAAACCGGTGCCAGCCAGTCTTCTCTTCTCAGTGTACTGACTCAAATGCTAATCTCTTCCAGAGACATCCTCACAGACACACCCAGGAATGGTTTTACCAGCTAGCTGAACATTCCTCCATCCAGTCAAGTTGACACATGAAATTAACCATCACAATTCACCCCTTGTCAACTTGGCACCTATACACATCTTCTTGAACTAAGAGGAGGGACCCCAAAATACCTCGAATTTATTTATAAAAAGTGCATATTTATTTTTACATGTTTAAACTTCAGTCACTTTTAAAGTACTCTCTGTTTGATGCAATACAGATGCTTTTTCCTGTGTTCTAAACAGTTTTTGAACTTGTCAATTTTGATGACTTTTAGCGCTTCTACTGTTTTTTCTTTCACCTCATCAGTAAAACATTTCCTTTTGAGGATTTTTTTCATCTGGGGAAACAAAAAAATAGTCACGTGGAGCAAGATTGGGTGTATAGGGAGGGTGAGGCATGTGGGTCATGTAGTTTTTGGTTAAAAGTAAAAAA
>NW_007103537.1:0-699 GCF_000164805.1 Carlito syrichta | reverse complement strand
CACGGCCTAAACACTTAGCTAAATGGCCGTGGCTATTTTTGCTCTTTACCAGTCCGCACGAACTTGATAACTAGCTTATTAAGTTCCATAAAAAATACTGGAGAGACAAAATGCAATAGTATTTAAGAGAGCATAGATGAACTCAGGCAGCTAGTACTTGCACTTACTAGACATGTTGTAAGACACAAACCACTCTACAATCGTAGTCATATATAAAATGAATACAAAATTGCCAATTGTTCTGAGGTTTAAATGAGTTAATACATTCAAAGTACTTGGACTAGTGTCAGACATTTATTAAAAACTGGAAATTTAAGAGAAACTGAACTGTAGTTATTTACAGATAATTTAGGTGAGCAATATAATAATTTATTCTTCTTATCCCTGAACCTAGTCTACTTCTCTATTTAGGTGATCCTTTACCATCTATAATTGATTTTATAATCATCTCCATAAGGATGACCATCTTTTAAGATGTATGTCTGGCCAGGCTCGGTGGCTCAGCCTGTAATCCCGCGCTTTGAGAGGCCGAAGTGAGTGAATTGCCTGACCCTGCAGGTTCGAGCCTGCCTGGGCAACTTGGTGAGACGTCATCTCTACAAAAAAAATCAAAAAATTAGCCAGGCATGGTAGTGGGTCCCTGTAGTTCCAGCTACTTGGAAGACTGAGGTGGAAGGATCGCCAGAGCCCAGCGGGTCG
>NW_007103536.1:0-526 GCF_000164805.1 Carlito syrichta | reverse complement strand
CCACTGTCAATGCCCAATGAGTTCATGACAAAGTGGCCATGGTGGCAGAAGTAGAGATTATTCATAGGCTCATCAATGTGGACTTCCACTCACCAAGGCTGATCGGGCTAAAGCCACTGCTGAATACTCAATATGCCAATAAAAGAGACCAACATTACATCACCAATATAGTATCATTTCCTGGGTTAATCACCTACTGGCTGGCAGGTTGATTACATTGGATCACTTCCATCTTGGAAGGGACAGTGTTTTGTTCTTATTGGAAAACTTACTCTGAATATGGATTTCCCGTCCCCCCATGCAATGCTTCTGCCAAAACTTCTGTTCATGAACATACAGAATATCTTTTTTTTTGAGTTGGAGTTTCACTCTGTCACCCAGACTGTAGTGCAGTGGCCGCTCCCGGCCACCGCATCCTTGCCTGCTGGGATTCGGCGATCCTTCACCTCAGCCTTCCAAGTAGCCGGAATTATAGGCATGTGCTACCACGCCCGGCTGATTTTTTTGATTTATTGTAGAGATGAGG
>NW_007103535.1:0-776 GCF_000164805.1 Carlito syrichta | reverse complement strand
GTGCAGTTTACATATTTTAACTCACTTGAGCCTTCTAGTGGTCCAGTGAGATAAGAAAGAATAAATATTCTCCCCATTCTACAGTTGAGGTAATGAAGTGGAGTCATTAAGACATTGTCTTACCCAAGATCACATAGTAAGAGATGAAGTGGGGATTTGAACCCTAGCAGTTTGGCATAAGAGCCCATGTTCTTAGGTGGAATGAGAATACTTGATATGGCCCCAATTTGATTACTGCCAGGACAACTAATAAAAGAAAGATTAAGTATTGACTACTCTGAAGTCAATAAAGACTTCCATCACTTTTTAAGTTACTAATCTGAAATAAAAATTATCATATTACTAATACTATCAGCTTGATTTTGGGCAAACTCTAACTCATAACTCTTAAAACTGACTCAAAAACTCCTAAACACATTTCTTAAACTCTCTGAACCACAGATACCTTATCTGCAAATATTACTCTTTCTAAAAAGTTTTGTGAAAAATATTTTTAAAAAACGGTACACAATGAAGCTAGCACACTGCTTGCCACACAGTAACGAGTCAATTATATTTCCTTTTGCTACAACTTTTGTTTTTTTAGGTACCAATGATGCTCTGCTTCTTGGGAATTTGTCCTACTCTGGCTATAATGGTGAGATATAAAGACATATCTTTTGTGTGGCAGAGACAGGCTAAAAACAGTTAAAATTATTCCTTTCAAAGATCAACCTGAAAAAGCTTTTGATAAAACACAGCATCCCTTCTTGATAAAACCCTTCAAACATCTAAGT
>NW_007103534.1:0-742 GCF_000164805.1 Carlito syrichta | reverse complement strand
GACAATGGGGCACTATGCACAACTGTTTGCTGAGATGTTGCCATCTATAGTCCTGGCCAGGGGGGCCGTTTGGAAATGTCAGAATCCTTCTAAAGGTAAAACCTGGGAGCCTCTCCATGGCCAGGATAGGAGTGATTTAGTGCATCCCCTGCAAAGGAACCCATGGATGGGCCTGCACATCTCCTGGAGGTGCCTGTCAGGTTGCCAGGAATGGCCACTGCTCTGTAGCCCAAGGTGTCACTGACTGGGGGATGTTCTCAAGTCCCAATTAGAAGATAAACACTGCCTGAGAGAAAACTCGAGATAAAAATGACTGGTCTTCCCTTAATTAAATTTGATTGAAAGTTATTCTGCATCCAGGGGAGCCTCAGTCAATTTTCAGTATGACCAGCAAATCAAAGGGAATGCTTCCCAGGCAACAGGAGGATACAGTCCCTGCATATTGCCTGGGGTGGACTGAGCTTACCACCAGAGAGGGCTCACTGGGAGCAAAGACTCCTGCCTTCCACAGCTCAGACTCCCAGCAGTAGCAAGGGGATCTGGTGGCTCAGTGCTCCCTCCGGGCTTCACTCCTGAAGGAGTGAAGGATGCACTCCTGAAATGGATCCAGCACGCCAGGGAGCAGCCTAGGGTGTGTGTGCCCATCTGTGTCCAGGGATCCTGGGGTTTTCCACTCCCCACCCAGCATCCCTCAGGGAAATGCAGATGACCTGTTAGGCTAGTACATGTATCCCCAAGTAGG
>NW_007103533.1:0-801 GCF_000164805.1 Carlito syrichta | reverse complement strand
TGGGCCCGAGATTTTGAAACTGAAAGTCACAAATTAATTCCTTTGCTATCTGTGTTCTGCAATGACATCTTTAAGACAGTGGCTCTGTCAGGACAGTCTATGTTATGCTGTAAAAACAAATATCCCAACACTCTGTGGCTTAACATAGCAAATATCTACCTCTCTCCCTCATGCTACCTTGCAAGTACGGAGGGGGAGCTTTCATCTAGTCTTTCAGAATTAAAGGCAGACACTAGCTGAATCTCAACACGTGCTTCCACAGTTATCCATCAGGTGAAGAGAAGATATTGGACTGTGAGTTATCTTTTAAAGTTTCTGCCAGGAATAAAACACATGTCACAGCAGAGGCTGAAGAGAATGGCCTGATATAGTGGATACAGAAAAATACCCAGAAGGAAAAGTATCCTGGGATACTGTCTTAGTCTGCTCTGGATGCTGAAAGAAAATACCACAGACTGAGTGACTTAAACAGAAATTCGTTTTCTCATAGTTCTAGAGGTTGTAAGTCCAAGATGAAAGTGTCTTAGCAGTGCTCTTCTTGGCTTGCAGACAGCCGCCTTCTCAGTGTGTGATCACATGACCTTTTCTCGGGTGTGTGGAGAGAGAGAGCTCTATGGCATCTCTTCTTAGAAGGACATCATGCCAGATCAGAGCCCCACCCTAAAGATCTCAATTAACCTTAATTATTTCTTTATTCCAAATGCAGTCACACTGGAGCTTAGCTTTCAATACATGAATCTTTGGAGTACACTTACATTCAGCCTAACAACAGCTATCATCTCTCCAAAAGGTCAGTATGAA
>NW_007103532.1:0-607 GCF_000164805.1 Carlito syrichta | reverse complement strand
CATATTTGATTGTCATCATATAATGATGAAAAATGAATAGTCTACAATAGCATGGTTGCATGTAAAAATCTTAATGTTTAGCAAAACCAAATAAATACTTACCCTAACATTATATAATGCGATTAAAGAGATAAAACAATACTACTATTGTAGAATTACATACAACTATGCAAAAATGAAGTTAAAAAATATCCTGATAATTAAGTTAATAATTACCATTATCTAAATGTGAGAAATTTTGTTTCTTTAGCCAAATATTAACCACAAAAAGGATGATTTTCTTATTATTTAATATGCTTTCTCTATTAAAATATTAAGGCTATATTATTGTAAAAGTAGAGAATAAAATTAAGAAACTCATACCCCTTTATTAGTGAATATAGAAAAGGCAAATTGCAATTCAATTGCTAATTTTAGCAATATGCGAAAATGTATTGTTGAATTTAACTTGCTGGTTTTTTGCTAAGTCTTGTAATGCCTATGTTCATCAGTGATATTGGTCTGTGGTTTTGTTTGATTGTGTGTGTGTGTGTGTGTGTGTGTGTGTGTGTGTGTGTGTGTGTCTGTCTTTTTTGCTATCAGAGTAATTCTGGGCTCATATAGTCTG
>NW_007103531.1:0-386 GCF_000164805.1 Carlito syrichta | reverse complement strand
AAGCACCATAAGTATTTAAGTCCTTTAAAAAAGCAAAAATAAATATTAAAATAGTTGCAAAACTGACATTTTCACTGGGAAAAGGAGTGGCATCAAGTGCCCTTCCATTTACTTGTCTATAATCCTGTGCCTTGCCATGTAACAGCTTACAGAACTGAAAAAATTCAAAGACAATGAAAGCTGTGAATAGTCTGGAAGAGTGTGTACAGACATCCAGTAATATATTGTTTTTCTTTGCCCATTTTCAAGTATTTCACAATGTTTTCTTGAGAGTAATATTTTAAAAAATAGAAACAAAATTCACATTCTATGCCAAAGCATACATTAGGAAAACAGAGTACAAAAGTAGGGAAGCTATGTGCCTCAGAACTCTTCTGTCTAAGGGT
>NW_007103530.1:0-556 GCF_000164805.1 Carlito syrichta | reverse complement strand
CTCAAGGGATAATACATCTTCATATTTGCTGAAATAAAACATCAGCCCATATATTGATCATGCATACATTCAAGCACCTTTTAATCAAAAAGCTTTTGAAATCTCTTTGCTGTGACAGCTTGCTCAAATACATGGCTGAGTTCATTTGTATTAACATTCTCTGAACACTAAGACAGTCAGAAAAGCAAAACATTCATTGTTTCCTCTGAGGATCATCAGCAGTCAATCAAAGTGTGTTTGCTTATTTACATATGCGATCTGATTGAAAGAGACTGATCCTAACCAGCGTCTCATGATGATCAATCTCAATAATGTAGGTGGTGTATCGATCTGACCCACAGTACTATTCAGCCATCTAATAAGCCCATCTTTTCCACACATACAAAATAAAAACATTCTAAACTACTGACATTAAATAAATCCAAATAAATATGCCCATTGTCACCCACAACCTATTATATAAACTAATGTTTTATAAGAATTTTTTAAATGGGAAATGTAGGCTCACACCTGTAATCCCAGCACTTTGGGAAACTGAGGCAGGAAGATCACTTGA
>NW_007103529.1:0-655 GCF_000164805.1 Carlito syrichta | reverse complement strand
CTAGGAGTGCTCTATTCGAGTTGTCGTCATTCTCACCTAGGAACCCAGGTTGCCCTGGTAGCCACTAGAGAATTGCAGGTTCCTTGGTGGGCAGGGAGGGAACGAGCGTGGCAAAACTAACAGTGGTCTTAGTCTCCACCGGAAAGCGATGTCGGTCACTGGCCAGAACAAGTCACCCGAGCATGTCTGACTGCCAGAGGGAAGGAGTGGTGGTGGGACACGAGGGGAGGATGCTCATTTAAATCTTAATGAACAGCAATACGGGATACCACAAAGGCCTCCGGTTCTTTCAGAATTCTTTCTCCTGTCTGTGAGACTAATCTTTCTACCAGGAAGTTCCACAGTGCCCCCAACTTTTGAACCTCTCTCTCCCCATGGCTCACCTTTTCCCTCGTGAGTTAGTCCCTTCCGATATTCAATCGGTTAATGTTCATTAGAACAGCCACCATGAAAACCCCATTTTCCATTACTGTGAGTTTATTTTTCAATCCTACCCTCCAGAATCCACAGATAAATCACTTTTCTCATGAAGGCTTTCTTGATGACTGCAGCCCATTCCAAGTGCTTCGAATTCCTTTACTGTCACAGATACAAAGTCATCACAAAAGCTGTTCTACAACATTTTCTAATGTGTTTTCTGGCTGAATGTTTGTTT
>NW_007103528.1:0-747 GCF_000164805.1 Carlito syrichta | reverse complement strand
CTTTCACATTTTCATGGTGTCTGAAAGAATTCACGAGGAAGAAAATTGATCTACCTCTCCATCAGGTGTGTTAGAGGACTAGTGAGCCTTTTTAAGATTTTAGATCTTCTTGGAGCAATTCAGCAGCAACACGCTGCATCTTCATTGAAATCGCTTTGACTGTGTTCCCCTTACCTTTCTCCCGATTAAGAGCTGCCCCAGCAGGGCTAATGACAGAAACATACACAAAGAGTCACTGAACTTCAGTGACCTGGGGTTTCACAGCTCTCCCCCCTCCCTCTCTCTCCCAGAGGTTAGTTTCACCAGGAACCCAGGGTGGTGAGCAACCTTCTGTTCTCTGACCTGGGGCTGATTTTTCCTAGGGAAGCTGGGATTTCAGATCACTTTTGTTTTTTGAGTTGGAGTCTCACTCTGTCGCCCAGACTGGAGTGCATTGGCCGCTCCCGGCCACCGCAGCCTCGACCTGCTGGGCTCTGGCGATCCTTCCGCCTCAGCCTTCCAAGTAGCCGGAATTATAGGCATGCGCTACCACGCCCGACTGATTTTTTGATTTATTGTAGAGATGAGGTCTCGCTGCCCAGGCGGGTCTCGAACCCGCGGGTTCAGGCAATTCACTCACCTCAGCCTCCCAAAGGCACGGGATTACAGGCTGAGCCACCAAGCCCGGCTTCAGATCACCTTTTGACTTTGGCTTTCATTCCTTCTTCTGTGATGCCTCCCTCATTCTGGTCCTGGGGAGTGAGGGGG
>NW_007103527.1:0-471 GCF_000164805.1 Carlito syrichta | reverse complement strand
GCAAAGCCAAAGAAACCATCAAGAGAGCAGGGAGACAGCCTACAGACTGGGAAAAAATATGTGCCAACACCAGGTCAGACAAAGGCTTAACATCTCTGATCTACAAGGAACTCAAACGTGCTGAAAAGAAAAAAACAAACAACCCCATTATAAAATAGGCAAAAGATATGAACAGACACTTCACAAAAGAAGACATCTGAGCAGCCAACAAACACATGAAGAAATGCTCAACCTCACTAATCATCAGGGAGATGCAAATCAAAACCACACCGAGATACCACCTAACTCCAGTCAGAATGGAAATTATCAACAGCTGCTGGAGAGGGTGTGGTGAAAAGGGAACACTTCTACACTGTTGGTGGGAGTGTAAACTAGTGCAACCTCTGTGGAAAGCAGTGTGGCGATTCCTAAAAGCTCTAAAAATTGACCTTCCATATGACCCCGCAATCCCCCTACTGGGAATATACCCTG
>NW_007103526.1:0-372 GCF_000164805.1 Carlito syrichta | reverse complement strand
TGTGATACCTTCTGCTTTGTTTCTTTTGCTAAGGATCGTTTTGGCTATTTGTGGTCGTTTATGTTTCCATATGAATTTCTGTATTGTCATTTCCAGGTCTGAGAAGAATGATGTTGGTAACTTAATGGGTATCGCATTGAATCTGTAGATTGCCTTTGGTAGGATGGACATCTTAACAATGTTGATTCTTCCAATCCATGAGCATGGAATATTTTTCCATTTGTTTGTGTCTTCTTGGTTTTCTTTGAGCAGTGTTTTGTAGTTTTCATTGTAAAGGTCTTTCACTTCTCTGATTAGGAAGATGCCAAGTTATTTCATTTTTTTTGTGGCTATTGTGAATGGGATTGTGCTTTTTATTTGGTTCTCTACCTG
>NW_007103525.1:0-367 GCF_000164805.1 Carlito syrichta | reverse complement strand
TAGAGCTTAACATGTTTGCAAACAAAAAATGTAATGGATGCTGTTGGTACTCTGCTCAAAATATTTCAGATCTTTTAGCAGTTTGGTGTGTCTATTCCATTCCCTATGTCCTGTTTGTTTTGCTTCTAATGACCAACATCTGTGAACATCTTCAGAGAGCTTCCTGTGGGGTTCTGGGCAGTTTCCCTATACTCACAAAGGACAGGAAGTGTCTGGGAGCTTACATAACCCTGGGGCATCCAATAGCCCATGACTGGAGGGTGTGAAAACATTAAAGCTTAGATCCTTTGGATAAGGTGGGACAAATTCTAGATGAAATTGACACCCCAAAGCTTCCCTTAGAACTCTAAACAGGTTTTCCCTGAAA
>NW_007103524.1:0-717 GCF_000164805.1 Carlito syrichta | reverse complement strand
TTATAGGATTATGATGATTGTTCAAGGTTCGCTTATGAGTAACAACGTAGGGTCCTCTGTCTTTGTTTCTGTGATAGATCCCTGAGTATGATTGAATCCAAATTCATCCAAGTGGCTGTCAATTTCCTGAAGTTCTCCCAAGGAATCTCCTTGTGCGCCCCAACAAAATGAGTGAAAAAAAAAGCAGGACACAGCAGATGGAATTTGCTCACAGTGACCAGAGTCTGGCACCACTGCAAGGGCACAGGCTCGTGGTGACACAGGCCATAGGATGTTGCAGCCACCTGTCATGCACAGAAGGCCGTGGATTCTCAAAGCACCATTGCCAATACAGAGCAAGAGAGCATGGACACTCCACTGCAGATTGCCACCAATAGAATACACAGCTACCCAGAAGTCTCAGCCTGTCCAGGAAAAGGTGACACCATTAAAGAGAACCTTCAGTTTCAGCAGCTTTAAAACAGTAAGCTTGTCATTGCTGAGATTTTTCACCTATCTACATGATACGTCAAAGTTGAGGGCTGTGTTCTGGGTATTCTCCAAGTCCATTCCCCTCCCTTCTTTGCCTGACTCTATCCCCAAGAGGCTGACTTCTAGGGACTGCATCACCAGGCTTTCTTGGCCTTGGACTTCAGAAGGGATCTGGCCAATGGGAATCACTAGTAGGTGATCAAAAGGCAGAAGATAGCCCAAGGGGCTCTCCCCTGTACCCTAGTT
>NW_007103523.1:0-535 GCF_000164805.1 Carlito syrichta | reverse complement strand
TGTAATCATCACATAGGTGACTAGTACAAGTTACTCATAAATTTATCATAAAAATAAAGATTAGAAATTCGTTTTGATTATTTTATCTTGAACCCCTGTTCAAACAATTTTTTTCTCTGTGAAACTAAGTAGAACTGAGGAGGAATCAAAGAAATCCTCATATATTAAACTCTTAAATAGAATCTTTGAATTCAAAGTAAGGGTCAATAGAAGAGGCACAGGTTGTGAGGCTTTTCCCAGCAAACAAAACCACTGAGGCAGTCCTGCAAATCAAGGAGGATGGCAAATGCATTTTTTTTGAGTTGGAGACTCAAAATTATATAATTATATATTGATATAATTATAATTAATTATTAAAAAGAAAAATACAGCTGGACTCGGTGGCTCAGCCTGTAATCCCGCGCCTTTGGGATGCTGAGGTGAGTGGATTGCCTGAGCCCGCGGGTTCGAGACCCGCCTGGGCAGCGAGACCTCATCTCTACTATAAATAAAAAAATCAGCCGGACTGGAGTTCAGTGGTCCCTCCTGGCCACTG
>NW_007103522.1:0-643 GCF_000164805.1 Carlito syrichta | reverse complement strand
AGTTATTTTCATATTTGTATTCCACCAACCTTCCTTGGGGGCCCAAGGAGGCACTAAGGTTACTCCCCCATTTTTCCTCCTTAGAAAACAAGGAATTTCCCACTTAATAAAGGAACACACTGGTTTTAGAATACCTCTTGCTGGGAGTTCCAGCATTCAGACACCACTGATAATGACTGTCCAATTCCCACCAAGACAAGGGTCTCCTTCCCGCCTCCTTTAAGGACACTGTGACTTCTAGGATAAACATCCATAACAGTCACCTATCAACAACGTAATCACAGCAATGCCCTGGACTCACACCCCCCCTTAACTAACCCAGAAGGCCCCAAGTCCCCTCCCCTCAGTCCAACTCAGGTCTCCAAAGGTAGTTGACTGGAGAGGGTAAGAGAGGGTGCTTGAAACCAGAGAGGCCCACGCTGTGCCTGCATGCAGTAGGATGTCACTAATTATTATCTGATCCAAACGGGAGAGGGCCTAGGTCAAGGCTGATGTACATCCTGCTCCTTTTAGGGCACAGAACCTACCGCCCGGTGGGCAAAGTCCCGGGTCAAAGCCCAAGTCGACATCGGATGCTGGCCCCCACCGGGGAAATTACCTCTATGCACCTCCAAGCTTAATTAGCTAACTGGCCTCAAAGATG
>NW_007103521.1:0-685 GCF_000164805.1 Carlito syrichta | reverse complement strand
CCATGTTGAATAGTAATTCTTTTCTCTATTTTCTCTTAGTTAAATTTCTAAAGTTAAATCTAACAATCTTATATATACTCACCACAAGTTGCTATTTATGGAAGCCATTGCTGAACACAGAACCACTGGAGTCTCCTGTAGGTCTCTTGAGTCTATTATGGAATAGTGATTAGAAGGACAGGACAGCTACTGGAGGAAGGACTGCTTGGGTTTGGGTCTCAGCTGAACATTGCTCACTGTGTCTCCTTCGGCAAGTTATGTGATCTTTCTTAGATTTGGTTTTCTCATATATAAAATGGGAATAATAAAAATATCTATGCTAGGTTTGAATGTGTTCCCCAAAGCTTATGGATTGGAGTCTTGATCCCCAATGAGGCAATGTTGGGAGGTCAGGTCTAACGAAAGATGTTTGTATTATGGGGGCATCACACTTATAAATGAATTAACACCACCATCACAGGATTGACTTGGCTTCATTATCACCAAAGTGGGCTCCTTATTAAAGAATGATTGGACACCTCTTGTACATTCTCATTCTCTCTCTCTCTCTCTCCATATATACATTTCTGTATCTTTATCTCTGTCTGTTTCTCTCTTGGCCTTTTCTTTGACCTTCTGCCATGGATGATGCTGTCAGAAGACACTCAACAGATGTGGCCCCTTTACCTTGGACTTTCCAGCCTGC
>NW_007103520.1:0-550 GCF_000164805.1 Carlito syrichta | reverse complement strand
ATTATTATAATTTTGGTGTTTTACGTTTAGGTCTTTGATCCATTTAGAGTTAATGTGTATGGTGATAGATAGGGGTCCTCTTTCAATCTTGTGCATGTTGTCAGCCTTTTCCCAGCACCATTTGCCTCATTTGTTCTCCATTACCCAGTGGGTCTTGGAGATTTTTTGAAAGATGAGTGGGTTGAGAATTGGAGGATTTCATTCTCTGTCCTGATCCATTCTCCTATGGACCTATTCTTGTATCAACACCAGGGTGTGTTGATTACTGTAAACATAGAGTAAGTTTGAAGTCTGGAACTGCGATAGCTCCTGCTTTGTTTCTTTTGATACGATTCTTGTGGCTATTCATGATTCTTTATGGTTTCATATTAATCCTTTATTGTAATTTCCAGGTCCGAGAAGGAGGATGTTAACTTAACGGTTATTTCATTGATTCTGTAGATTGACAAAAAGACTAATTTTTACATTAAAAGAGCTAAGTAAAGTCAGGAAATCAAGAATATCAAATTGTTATTTATGACATCAGTCACAGAACTTTGACATCATAATG
>NW_007103519.1:0-676 GCF_000164805.1 Carlito syrichta | reverse complement strand
AAGACACTGCCAGAGGGACGCGGATAGGTTCTTTTCTAAAATAGCAGTATAGTAGGTTTGAACATGGAGGGTGCATAATTGAGCAGAAGTGTAACAAGTGACATGGACTGCCGGGAGAATAGAGGTGCACTGTGTAGGGCAAGGCCCAGGGCGACCCTGTGTGGCAGGAATGATTGCGGGTTTGGATTTGCAGGTCCATTGTTGCTTTGATATCCCTGAATACGTGTGAGTGTAGGCAAGATAGGCTATTTGCGTGTTGCAGTCAACTTACCGGGAATAGGAGGGGGGAGTGATTGGGGACATACCGCCTTTGCAATCGCAGGGATTTCCAAAAAGGGCCCTTCTGAGTTCTTGAGGATTTGGGGGGGGTCCAAAACCGGCGTGTGCACAGAAGACGTATGTAAAGAGGACGAGGAGGCAGGGCTTCATTGTCTGTAAGGGAGAAAAGGAAAAGGTTTTCTCAGGGATTTTTCCCTGGGTTGAGTGAGTTATTTTCCTTGGGAGGATTTATTGGTTTGATTAGGCGTTCAGGCAGCCATCGAGGCCCCCCTTCTTGAGAGTCATAGACACAGGCCGAACCGCGTCCCCATATGAGGACCGGGTCAGGGCCCTGCCGTTTGAGTGTAGAGGGATTTTTCCACATGACCTGCGCGTATTGGTCATTTGTTTTCTGGTG
>NW_007103518.1:0-611 GCF_000164805.1 Carlito syrichta | reverse complement strand
GTAATCCCATACACAAAAATGAACTCTAGATAGATCAGAGACCTAAATGTAAAACCTCAAACCATAAGAACTTCAGAAAATGCAGGACATACCCTTATGGAATTTGAAACTGGCATCCAATTCCTGAGCAAAAACCTAAATGCACGGATCATAAGAGATAAAATACAAAAGTGGGGCCTCATTAAACTGACAAGCTTCTGCAAAGCCAAATAAACCATCAAGAGAGCAGGGAGACAGCCAACAGACTGGGAAAACGTATTTGCCAACTCCATGTCTGACAAAGGCCTAACATCTAGGATCTACAAAGAACTCAAACGTGCTGAAAAGAAAAAAGCAACCCCATTACAAAGTGGGCAAAAAACAAGAACAGACCCTTCTCAAAAGAAGACTTACGAGTGGTCAACAGATACATGAAGAAATGTTCAACATTACTAGTGATAAGGGAAATGAAAATTAAAACTACACTGAGATAACACCTAACTCCAGTAAAGAATGGCCATTAACAATAGGTGCTAGAGAGGATGTGGTGAAAAGGGAATACTTCTACACTGTTGGTGGGAATGTAAACTAGTGCAGCCTCTATGGAAATCAGTGTGGCAATTCCTAAAAGC
>NW_007103517.1:0-597 GCF_000164805.1 Carlito syrichta | reverse complement strand
TCTTTAAAAAAAACCAGGATTTATTGAGAGGACAGAAAATCTCCCGTAGCCAGAGGGGACACAAGGTTATTGCCCTGTATACACATTTTCAGAGATACTATCTATGTATTACTTTTCAAAGTACTTTTCAGAAGTGTCTGGACACTATGGTAACCACACTGAGCATCTCTAGTAATTGCAGAAGTCAAATGTGACTTGTATTCATCTTTTGTTATCAGTATATATTTTTCCTTTCTTAAAATGGGTATACATTTTTTGCACCCTCTGTATTTGCTGAATTTGGACTTCTTCCTGTCACCCACATTTCCAAAAGAATCCCTGTGCTCACTACATATCTAATTTGAAAGGTCCAACTGTTGTCTCTCCTATGAAAGTCTTTTTTTTAGGTGACACCAATACATTTACAGACACCCCTCAGACCTCAGAACATGCAGGTACCCATGGGGTATTTATAATAATAAAAGCTTGTGACTTTCTTGAGCAGTTGCCATGGACCAGGTATTGTTCTGAGTTGTGTGAGGCATTTCCTCACTTTCTCTTCACTATGACTGAACAAGGCAGGACTCTTTACTAAGCCCATCGCACAGGTGAGACAGG
>NW_007103516.1:0-624 GCF_000164805.1 Carlito syrichta | reverse complement strand
TGCTAAAGTTATCCCTAGGAGAAAATTCTACCCGCGTCATTTCCATAATTCTATCCATGTGTAATATATTTTCCCTTTCCATTTTAAATATATTAAGTTTGAATCACGTTCACATCAGCTTTTATTTTCAAGGATACTCTTTATGTCTAAAGTAATTAATATATTTTCAAAGTATGTTCATTCTAATGTTTTTTTTTTCCTATTTGGAAATACTAATATTAAGCAGACGAAAACATAATTTATTTTTTTCTTTGAAGTAGTGCTTAATGAGATGTTTTGGAGAGAGCTGGGAAAAAAATCATGTGTATTCAGTTACTTCACAGAAAGCCTAGTTTCTGTTATTAAGGAAAAGATATTGACCCAATTAGGCAAATGTAAATTGATGGTGGAACTACATAAGAAAAATTATTGTTTATGCACCCAATCTCTGATTGTGAGCCAAGTAAGAATAACCAATAATATGAACTGACTCTTAGATTCTACCTATACTTTTGGATACTTGAATGTAAATAGTCTATAGCAGGTTAAGTCTCATTACACACTTGGTGAATAGTCAATTCCAAAATAACATGCTTTACCAAGCACCAGGCGTAGGTCATTGCTACATTCGTTCTTCCTGCGTTT
>NW_007103515.1:0-402 GCF_000164805.1 Carlito syrichta | reverse complement strand
GGGCGAGAAAGGCGGCGGCGGGAGCCGGATCCGAAAGCGTGGAGCATCGCGGAGGAGCGCCGCCGCCCGCAGCCGCCGCGGGCCGCCCGCCCCCGGGGTGACCGAGCTCCTCTTAAAGGCGCCGGCCGCGTTTGAGGCTGGGAGGGGAGGCGGAGGAGAGACGGGGAGGAGGCGCGCGGGGAGGGAGGAGGCCAGTGGCGACGGGGGGATCGCACCGCCCGGGCTGCTCGGGGCTGCTCGCTCCCCGCTTCCGGCGGCGGCCCCTCGGGGTCCCCCACCCCACGAAGGCCGGGTCGCCTCTCCTCCTGGGCAGAGGCACCGAGGAAGGGGCAAGCGCTCGGACCTGACGCTGGGCCCCCCCCCGCCCTTGGCCTGCGCCCCCCGACAGTTCTCGGAGCCTCG
>NW_007103514.1:0-479 GCF_000164805.1 Carlito syrichta | reverse complement strand
GTTTGTTGGCTTCTCGAATGTCTTCTTTTGTGAAGTGTCTGTTCATATCTTTTGCCCATTGTATAATGGAGTTGTTTGTTTTCTTCTTTTCAGTACGTTTCAGTTCCTTGTAGATCCAGGATGTTAAGCCTTTGTCAGACCTAGAGTTGGCAAAGACTTTTTCCCAGTCTGTAGGCTGTCTTCCTGCTCTCTTGATGGTTTCTTTGGCTTTGCAGAAGCTTGTCAGTTTAATAAGGTCCCATTTGTCTATCTTCTCTCTTAAGTCCTGTGGGTTTCGGGTTTTGTACAGGAATTGGATGCCAGTTCCGATTTCCATGAGAGTATTTCCTTCCTTTTCTAAGGTTCTTATGGTTTGAGGTTTTACATTTAGGTCTCTGATCCATTTGGAGTTAACCTTTGTGCATGGGGATAGATAAGGGTCCTGTTTCAATCTTCTGCATGTGGTCAACCAGGATTCCCAGCACCATTTACTGAATAGG
>NW_007103513.1:0-751 GCF_000164805.1 Carlito syrichta | reverse complement strand
TTTGTTCTTTTTTATGGCTGTGTAGTATTCCATCGTGTATATGTACCACATTTTTTTTTTATTAATCAATATTTGTTATTATGGTTTTGTGGGGTACAGTTAAGGGTTAGGTGTACAATTACATTTCATTCAGGCACCCTGTTGATAAGAGGTGTTTTCCCATCCTCAGACAGATATTTGCTACTGTTAATCCCATCCCCCCTCCCCCCCATAGTTTCCCAGTACTGTCAGTCATTTTCTTATAGTATTACATTGGATGTTCAAGGTCCATTATATGAGTGAGAACATGTGATACTCAGATCTTTGTTTCTGTGAGAGGTCACTCAGTATTATAGACTCTAATTCCATCCAGGTTGCTGCGAAATTCATGATTTTGTTCTTTTTTATGACTGCATAGTGTACCACATTTTTTTAATCCAGTCCTCTTTTGATGGGCAGCATGGTTGTTTCCAGGTTCTTGCTATTGTGAACAATGCTGCGATAAACATATGTGTGCAGGTATCTTTTTTATAGAGTGATCTGAGTTCTTCAGGGTATATTCCTAGTAGGGGGATTGCGGGGTCATATGGAAGGTCGATTTTTAGAGCTTTTAGGAATCGCCACACTGCTTTCCACAGAGTTTGCACTAGTTTACACTCGCACCAGCAGTGTAGAAGTTTTCCCTTTTCACCACACCCTCTCCAGCAGCTGTTATTTTTTGAATTGTTGATAATTGCCATTCTGACTGGAGTTAGGTGGTATCTCAGTGTGG
>NW_007103512.1:0-477 GCF_000164805.1 Carlito syrichta | reverse complement strand
CCTGATCCATTTGGAGTTAATTTTTGTGTATGGGGATAGATATGGGTCCTGTTTCAATCTTCTGCATGTGGTCAGCCAATTTTCCCAGCACCATTTACTGAATAGGTTCTCCTCTCCCCAGTGGTAGGTGGTGGAGGCTTTGTCAAAGATGAGTTGGTTGAGTAATTGAGGTCTTGCTTCTGGAATCTCGGTTCTATTCCATTGGTCTATATGCCTGTTCCTATACCAATACCAAGCTCTTTTGATGATTGTAGCTTTATAGTAAAATTTGAAGTCTGGAAATGTGATACCACCTGCTTTGTTTTTTTTGCTGAGGATTGCTCTGACTATTCTTGGTCGTTTGTGTTTCCATATGAATTCCTGTGTTGTTTTTTCTAGGTTTGAAAAATATGTTGCTGGTAATTTGATAGGTATTGTATCGAATCTGTAGATTGCCTTAGGTAAGATGGACATCTTCACAATGTTGATTCTTCCAAT
>NW_007103511.1:0-700 GCF_000164805.1 Carlito syrichta | reverse complement strand
TGATTTCAATCCAGTGGCGTCATTAGTCTTTACTTCACTCTGTGTCTTGGAATCATAGAAATTACCTAAGTCATTTTAATAACTGTAACTTCTTTTAGGTAATCAGCGGGCATCAACTTTCCCTTGAAGAGTGAAGACTCATCATTCACTCAATCTTTGATTCAGCAAACAGTTTTGTGTAAAATAAAACAGAGAATCCAAAGCAGAAGAATGGTCAGTGCACAAAACAAAACAAAACAAAGCAGAAAACAAGATAAAGAAAAGAGAGAGGGAGGAAAAAAGAGCCTAGGGCCTGATGGCTTCACAGCTGAATTTGTCCAAGCAGTTGAAAAGTAAATATAAGTTTCATTTAAACTCTTCACAAAAATCGAAGAGGCAGAAATAATTCCGAACTGACTATATGAGCCCAGAACTACTCTGATAGCAAAACAAGACAGACACACGCAAAGTAAAAACAAAGAATACCACAGACCAATATCACTGATGTACACAGGCATGACAAAGTCTTAGCTAAAACCTAGTTAAACAGAACACTACTTTTGTGCCTATTGTTAGAAATAGCAATTGAAGTGATTTTGGCCTTTTCTATATTCATTAGTAAAGGGGTATAAGTTTCTTCATTATATTCTCTAAGTTTGCAATCATATAACCTTAAGTTTTAAATGGAGGAAGCATACCAAAATCATAATAAAATTGTCCT
>NW_007103510.1:0-771 GCF_000164805.1 Carlito syrichta | reverse complement strand
TGGAACAAGACAAGGATGCCCACTCTCACCCCTCCTGTTCAACATAGTATTGGAAGTCCTGGCTCTAGCAATCAGAGAAGAGAAGGCAATCAGGGCTCTCCAAATAGGAAAAGAGGAAGTCAAGTTATCTCTCTTTGCAGACGATATGATTGTGTACCTTGAAAACCCAAGAGAATCTGTCAAAAACCTCCTTACACTGATAAAGGCCTTTGGCAAAGTCTCAGGATACAAAAAAAATGTGCAAAAGACAATCGCATTTCTTTACACCAATAATAAACAGAAACCCAAATAAAAAACACAATTCCATTCACAATAGCCACAAAAAAAAAAAAAAGAAACACCTTGGCATTTTCCTAACCAGAGATGTGAAAGACCGTTAAAATGAAAACTACAAAACACTGCTCAAAGAAATCAAAGATGACACAAACAAGTGGAAAAATATTCCATGCTCATGGATTGGAAGAATCAACATTGTGAAGATGTCCATCTTACCTAAGGCAATCTACAAATTCAATGCAATACCCATCAAATTACCAGCAACATTCTTCTCAGACCCAGAAAAAACAACACAGGAATTCATATGGAAACACAAACATCCAAGAATAGTCAGAACAATCCTCAGCAAAAAAAACAAAGCAGGTGGTATCACATTACCAGACTTCAAACTTTACTATAAAACTACAATCATCAAAACAGCTTGGTATTGGTATAGGAACAGACATATAGATCAATGGAATAGAATTGAGATTCCAGAAGCAAAACCTCATTTTT
>NW_007103509.1:0-699 GCF_000164805.1 Carlito syrichta | reverse complement strand
TCTGGGCGACAGAGTGAGACTCCAACTCAAAATAAATAAATAAATAAATAAATAAATAAAAATAAAAATATTGGCTTCTGTTTCCAAACAAGGGCATGCTGGATCCAGATATGAATAGGACAAAGTGGGCCTCCAAGAAGCACACAACCGAGCAGACTGAGAGGTAGCCAGGGGACGTTTTATGCCCAGTACGTGGTGACTTGGGTGGGGGCAGGGAGAGGAGGGAGGTGGGTGGGGAAACAGGATCAAACTCTGGGATGCTGGAGGAAGAACAGGAAACACCAGACCAGTCATAGGAGGAGGGAGGGGAGGGCTTCACGTGCAAATTTGGTTTCTTCATTTTCTCTGCCCCCTCTGCCTCCACCCCTATTTATTTGGTCTATTTTACATTCTGGGATGAAAGTCCCTTTTTGGGGTCATCAGGTGATGGCCAGGAAGCCAAAGGGCAGGACCAGAATACGTGACTTCAGGTCCCCGTAGAAAGTCCCACATGGGCCCCGGGGACCAGTGACATGGCCTGATCTTCTCTCGTCTCGTCGATGCCCAGCTAGGGCGGAGGAAGCAGGGCTAGCCGGGTGGAAGAATGACTCGAGGAAAGAATGTGTGGAGAGCAGAGTCCCAGAAGAATCTCCCGTGTGGAACCCGATCGCTCTCAGGCTCCCCAGAGGGAAGGAAGAGGAGGAGGAGGAGGAGAAGCAG
>NW_007103508.1:0-600 GCF_000164805.1 Carlito syrichta | reverse complement strand
ATTCTCTGTTCCTTTTCATGGGTTTGTTTTCCATGAATTTTTTCAGAAAGGCCTCCTGGGTCTTTTTTTTTGAGTTGGAGTCTTACTCCATCAGACTAGAGTGCAGTGGCACACTCCCAGCCACCGCAGCCTCAACCTGCTGGGCTCTGGCGATCCTTCCACCTCAGCCTTCCAGGTAGCCAGAACTACAGGCACGTGCTACCATGCCTGGCTAATTTTTGATTTATTGTAGAGATGATGTCTCACCAAGTGGCCCAGGCAGGTCTTGAACCCACAGACTCAGGCAATCCACTCATCTCAGCCTCCCAAACCACTGGGATTACAGGCTGAGCAATCTAGCCTGGCCCTCCTGAGTCTTTGAACAAGCATCAGAGCAGTGAACCCGGCTATCTGGAAGCACTTGCTGGCAGACTAGAGGACAGGATGGGACAGTAGACTGGAGGGGAAGCCGCTGATGGAGGGGCTATTGGAGGAAGGCCCACATCCAGGGTTTGTGCCTCCTCCCGGGCCTCCCATAGGGGTGCAGAACTGTCTGTAGAATTCAGGAGTTAATGCCCCCAGGAGCCACTCCCAACCACTATGGAAGCTGAGCTGGGAGGG
>NW_007103507.1:0-385 GCF_000164805.1 Carlito syrichta | reverse complement strand
TAGGCAGTTGGCTAGCCAGCTGAATTAACCAACTAGCTAGCTAGTCAGCTTATTCCGTATTTAACGTTCTAGCAACCTTTGTTAATTATCTGACTTAACTCGGTAACTAACAAGCTAGCTAGCTGATTCAACCAGCTGACTTAACTCGTTAGTTAACTAGCTAGCTAGCTTTTTCAGCCAACTGGATCAACCTGTTTGGTAACTAGCTAGCTAGCTGACTCAACCAGCTTATTTAATCCTTCAGTTAACTAGATACCTATCTGACACAACCTGCTGACTTAACCCGTTAGCTAACTAACAAGGTAGCTGTCTTAACCAGCTGACGAAGTAAGAAGGCTGACTTAACTAGATTACTTAGCTAGCTGAATTAACTACTTAGCTAGCT
>NW_007103506.1:0-546 GCF_000164805.1 Carlito syrichta | reverse complement strand
CCTGTCTCCCTGTTCTCTTGATGGTTTCTTTGGCTTTGCAGAAGCTTGTCAGTTTAATGAGGTCCCATTTGTCTATCTTATCTCTTATGGCCCGTGTGTTTCAAGTTTTGTTCAGGAATTGGATGCCAGTTCCTTTTCCATAAGGGTGTGTCCTGCATTTTCTAAGGTTCTTATGGTTTGAGGTTTTACATTTAGGTCTCTGATCCATTTAGAATTAATTTTTGTGTATGGGGATAGATAGATAGGGGTCTTGTTTGAATCTTCTGCATGTGGTCAGCCAGTTTTCCCAGCATCATTTACTGGATAGGTTCTCCTCTCTTCTCCCCAGTGGTAGGTGGTGGAGGCTTTGTTGAAGATGAGTTGGCTGAGAAATTGAAGTTTTGCTTCTGGAATCTCAATTCTATTCCATTGATCTATATGCCTGTTCCTGTACCAATACCAAGATGTTCTGATTATTGTACCTTTATAGTAAAGTTTGAAGTCTGGTAATGTGATACCTCCTGCTTTGTTTTTTTTTTTGCTGAGGATTGTTCTGGCTATTCTTGG
>NW_007103505.1:0-416 GCF_000164805.1 Carlito syrichta | reverse complement strand
GCTTTCCCCTGGGCCACGCCCACAACGCCCCCTTTCCTCCGTGGACCCGCCTCCCCAGGCCCGCCCCGCCCACAGTTCCTGGTTGGCTCTTGCCCCGCCCTCGGTCCGTCAGGCCCCCCGAGGCGCGAAGACCCGCCTGGGGCTGTCTCCAGCCCGGCCTGAAGGGCCAACCCCCACCCCGCAGGCGACAGTCCGGCCGGCGTCCCTCGCTGGGCCGTGTCTACAGCTAGAAGAGGATCCGGGGGGCGTCGGGGCCCCCGCGGGCCGCGGAGGCGGGCTGGGCGCCTCTCTCCCGGCTCAGGCGTGCGCGGGGCAGCCCGGCGCGCCGCGAGCGAGGAAGGCCCCGGCGCAGGGCCCGGCTGCGGGGTCGCCGCCGCCGTCCATCGATGGGTCGCGACACTCGCTCGCGCTCGCGG
>NW_007103504.1:0-511 GCF_000164805.1 Carlito syrichta | reverse complement strand
TGAATTCCTGTGTTGTTTTTTCTAGGTCTGAGAAGAATGTTGCTGGTAATTTGATGGGTATTGCATTGAATTTGTAGATTGCCTTAGGTAAGATAAAAATCTCCACAATGTTGATTCTTCCAGTCCATGAGCATGGGATATTTTTCCACTTGTTTGTGTCATCTTTGATTTCTTTGAGCAGTGTTTTGTAGTTTTCATTGTAAAGTTCTTTCATGTCTCTGGTTAGGAAGATGCCAAGGTATTTCATTCTTTTTTGTGGCTATTGTGAATGGAATTGTGGTTTTTATTTGGGTTTCTGTTTGTTTATTATTGGTGTAAAGATATGCGATTGCCTTTTGCACATTTATTTTATATCCTGAGACTTTGCCAAAGGCCTTTATCGGTGTAAGGAGGTTTTTGACAGATTCTCTTGGGTTTTCAAGGTACACAATCATGTCATCTGCAAAGAGAGATAACTTGACTTCCTCTTTTTCTATTTGGATACCCCTGATTGCCTTCTCTTCTCTGATTG
>NW_007103503.1:0-416 GCF_000164805.1 Carlito syrichta | reverse complement strand
GTATTTCCTTTCTTTTCTAAGGTTCTTATGGTTTGAGGTTTTACATTTAGGTCTCTGATCCATTTAGAGGTAATTTTTGTGTATGGGGATAGATAAGTGTCTTGTTTGAGTCTTCTGCATGTGGTCAGCCAGTTTTCCCAGTACCATTTACTGAATAGGTTCTCCTCTCCCCAGTAGTAGGTGGTGGAGGCTTTGTCAATGATGAGTTGGTTGAGAAATCAAGGTTTTGCTTCTGGAATCTCAATTCTATTCCATTGGTCTATATGCCTGTTCCTGTACCAATACCAAGCTGTTTTGATGATTGTAGCTTTATAGTAAAGTTTGAAGTCTGGTAATGTGATACCACCTGCTTTGTTTTTTTTTTGCTGAGGATTGTTCTGGCTATTCTTGGTCGTTTGTGTTTCCATATGAATTTC
>NW_007103502.1:0-806 GCF_000164805.1 Carlito syrichta | reverse complement strand
TGTTTCCAGCCCGGTTGCTCATTCTCGACACCACTCACAGTCAGGTCTTCTGGCCACAAACAGATAAAAGCCTACCAGTGAAGACCTTGTAAAACACAATGGATAAAAGCCGGTTGGTTCCTCTGGCCCTGTGTTCCACAACACCCCAATGCTCAGATCACCCTCCTCCACTAGTGCCAGTGTCTGTTCTGAGCGCCCAGCTCCTCCGTCCGCACCCGACTCCCTCTCTGGTTGTTGTCACTTCAAGGCAAGAAACCGAGCTGCTGCATCGGTTCCATATTCAGATTTTCTGTCATTTTCTGCCGCCCTGTCCTCACAGCTACTTCCTGAAGCTTGAGTCGGTTCCTTCTCCTTTAGACATTTACATTTTAAAAGGATTAAATGTTTCTCTGCCTGGTCTTTCACACGGTCTTCAGGGTGAGGATCATGGGAGGCACAGAAAATGCTGCTCTTACTCTGAGTCTGTCCGCTTGTCGAAGAAACAAACATTCAGCCAGAAAACACATTAGAAAATGTTGTAGAACAGCTTTTGTGATGACTTTGTATCTGTGACAGTAAAGGAATTCGAAGCACTTGGTATGGGCTGCAGTCATCAAGAAAGCCTTCATGAGAAAAGTGATTTATCTGTGGATTCTGGAGGGTAGGATTGAAAAATAAACTCACAGTACTGGAAAATGGGGTTTTCATGGTGGCTGTTCTAATGAACATGAACCGATTGAATATCGGAAGGGACTAACTCACGAGGGAAAAGGTGAGCCATGGGGAGAGAGAGGTTCAAAAGTTGGGGGCACTGTGGAACTTCCTGG
>NW_007103501.1:0-855 GCF_000164805.1 Carlito syrichta | reverse complement strand
TGTCATTTGATCCTCAAAACAACAGACAAATGAATATCTTTCCCTCAACTGCAGAAATGAGACACTGAAGCTTAAAACCATGACAATGTGTTCAAGTTGTATTTCTAAATCTGTTTTAAGAATTCCGCTGGTCTATAGACCCTAATCTCATGTTGATATTTTGCCACTCTGCCTGCTTAAAATAAATATTCATGTCTAAGAAATGAACACTTACATCTAATGAAAAGGCAAAATGATATTCACAGCATAATTACTTGCTATTTCATTTACTATTTTATATCAACTGACACATTTTAACAGGTAAACTTTTGCACAATTATTAGGGGAAATAATAATTCGAACCAAATTGAAAAATTACCATAACTTCTCTTTCAATATGTGTGGTGAAAATAGACAACTGGGCTAACATTTATTCTTTTGAGTTGATGACAACTTCTGTATCTTTCCCCCTCAAATGAACGTTAAAACGGGAAAATTAAACTATTGACAAAAAGAGGCTGCCTTAGAAGTTACAAATTATATCAATCTAGATATTTCCTGATTAGATAAAATATGAGATCACATGAAACTTAGTACTTTAAAGATTATTAATATATACTGATGGACTACAGAGCTGTATTTAAATTCCATCAGGATGATGTTATTTATCCAAAAAATTCTGCAGGCCGATATAGCAATTCATGAATCATTATTTATGTTTAAATATTTATAAATCAACTCGTTGCTCCCTGGTTTAACACTGAAACTCTATCATCGTGCTTGATTTGGACTCTAAGGAGCCTGCATAATGCATTTCAGAAGACTTGCACACCCCCACACAATTCTGGATTAATAGCCAAACAAACAAGGAGTAAT
>NW_007103500.1:0-345 GCF_000164805.1 Carlito syrichta | reverse complement strand
GCTGTCTAGGTAAGTAGATAGCAAGTTAAGTGTGCTGGCTAGCCAGCTGGCTACTTAGTGATGTCAACTAGTTAAGTCAGCTGGCAAGGTTGCTAGCCAGCTAGGTAGCTAGGCAATTAAGACAGCTGGCTAGCCAGTTGGACAGTAATTAATTCAGCTAGTTTAGTCAGCTGGCTAACCAGTTGAGTAACTAGTTAAGTCAGCACGTTAAGTCAGTTGTCTAGCCAGCTTGCTAGCTAGCTAAAAAGCTAGTTAGGGCAGATGGGCAGCCATCTGGCTCGCTAGTTATTTCAGCTAGGTAAGTCAGCTGGCTTACTAGGGAGCTAGCTAGTTAAGTCAGTTAGT
>NW_007103499.1:0-784 GCF_000164805.1 Carlito syrichta | reverse complement strand
TTAACTAACTCGTTAAGTTACTAGTTAACTAACTGACTTAAGTAACTCATTAAGTAACTCATTAAGTAACTAGTTAACTAACTGACTTAACTAACTCGTTAAGTAACTAGTTAACTAACTGACTTAACAACTCGTTAACTAACTCGTTTTATTTTTCTGAAATGTCCTGTGTTGGACAACAAAATTTTATGCCCAATTATTATACCTGTTTTAAGGTGTTATTAGACCTGTTTGTAATCTTTTACTTGATGTAGCATCATCAGTGCACTGGGTTATTGTCAGTTTCCTAAAAGATCTCTCTGTCATCAGTCTGGTTTCATTTCCATGTGTCTTCCAGTCTACTTCAGGAATCTGGCTACATCATAAACAGACCAAATTATTCTCATGAAGATAATAATTACCAAGTGTTCCTCACTGTCTAACAAGTAAGTTCAAAATTCTGAGCAAGACATAAAGGTTTACATATAATTGGTTTGAGTCCTGTCCACTTTTCTGAGCTATCTCCAGTCTATCCCAGGAAAGACCTTTATTTCCCAGTTGCTTGTCCTGCACATGCGTGACCAGCACTTCTTGCTTTTGTGTACCTTGCTGTTCCCTTTACCTGAAAGTCATGTTTCCCTTCCCAGTCACATGGACCTTCTCCTCCAGCCTGCCCTGAACTTCCAGGCTGGAATCACACCCTCTTGCAGGCAGCCCAAGAAGATATGATGTGTTTCCCTGCAATTTGATTTTTCCCCCCAATCCACATCTTGCCTGTTTATCACTGCCATGCAGGATCGCAGAG
>NW_007103498.1:0-777 GCF_000164805.1 Carlito syrichta | reverse complement strand
CCCACAGACTGGGAATAAATATCTGCCAACTCCATGTCTGACAAAGGTTTAACATCAAGGATCTACACAGAACTCAAACATGCTGTAAAGAAAAAAAAACAAACAGCCTCATTACAAAGTGGGCAAAAGATATGAATGGATACTTCTCAAAAGAACACATATGAACATCCAACAGATACATTTAAAAAAATTTCAGTCTCACTAGTCATCAAGGAGATGCAAGTTAAAACTACCTTTAGATACCACCCAACTGCAGTCAGAATGGCCATCATAAATAACTCAAAAATAACAAATGCCGGAGAGGATGTGTTGAAAAGAGAACATTTCTACACTGTTGGTGGGAGTGTAAACTAGTACAGTCTCTGTGGAAATCAATGTGACAATTCCTAAAAGTTCTAAAAATCGACCTTCCATATGACCCCACAACCCCCCTGCTGGGAATATACCCAGAAGAACTCAAATCACTCTATAAAAAAGATACCTGCATGTGTATGTTTTTTGCAGCTTTGTTCACAATAGCAAGATCATGGAACCAATCATGCTGTCCATAAAAAGAAGACTGGATTTTAAACATGTGGTTCATATACACAATGGAATAACCATTGTGAACAAAATCATAAATTTCACGGCAACCAGGATGGAATTAGAGATTATAACACTGAGTGGTCTTTCACAGAAACAAAGAACTGAGTATCATATGTTCTCACTCATAAGTGGACCGTGACAACTACCATAATACTATAAGAAAAGACTGACAGTGATGAGAAACTTGGGGGG
>NW_007103497.1:0-855 GCF_000164805.1 Carlito syrichta | reverse complement strand
TTCCTGCTCTCCCCCATTTTCAGTTTGCCCCAGGGAGGAAGGAGGGAAGAAGAAAGGGGAGAGAAAGGAAATTGTCAAGTCTTCTCTGGAAAACCCACTGTGGTGGCCGCGCATGATGTTTCAACAACAAAAAGTTGTACATTTTGAAATTCCCCATCATGGAAACCGTTACAAAACTCTAAACAGATGTTGTGAAACCTCTCAGTGTTCAGCCAATGTAATAATTTCTCAATTCTAACTACAGTAGGTCAGGTCTGTTGTAAAAGTTACTTAAGTGACAGCTCCTTGTTAAATTCTTGGGATAGACCAGTGGCTGTCAAACTTCTTTGACCCCAATCCATATCAAGAAACATGTTTTACCTGTGCCCAAATACACAGTTATCTGTACGCAGATCAAAAACAAAGGAAAAAAATCTGGTCAACAGGCCTCTCCCACTAACTTGCTGGGGGAATATAGTCTGGGACAGTCATGTATTTGGGGGAAATGTAAACACAAGTGAGTGTGAGATTCCTGTCCTAGAGGGGTTTATTGTGCTCTATTCTCTCTGGGTTGTTCACAAGCCGGAATGCTCATTTGCTGTGATTGTAGGTGGAGCAGTTACTTTCTTGCTTAGGGGATCCCTGAGCATCCAAATCAGTGCCCAGAATCTACTCTTAGTAAGAAGAAAGACAGTGCAGTGAGGTGGTTAGAGCACAGGGTGTGGAGTTAATCATATTTAGACTCAAATCCCAGGTCTGTCCCTTACTAGCTGTGGGGATACCAAGATATCACCAGCCTTGCTCATAGTTAAACCTCAAGGACTGACTGTGAATGTTCCAGATTGTAAAGGATTGGGAACTACCTGCATGTGGAGC
>NW_007103496.1:0-328 GCF_000164805.1 Carlito syrichta | reverse complement strand
TCATCACATTGAATTTATATTGTCAATTTGAGTTTTTATCGTGTCATACTCTTAAATTTTGAATTTTTAATTTGCTTTGGTTTCATGCCATTTTAAGAAATATAAGCATACGATGTTTATCAATGCTTTTAAGTTTATATATATTTAAGCAAAGTTATTATAAATACAACTTAAGCCAAGGTTGGAAGCTAAGAAAACTCTCCCTTCCTAAGAAACCATGACATATTAGTCAAGCTAGAGAGACAATGAACATCCCTTTTCAAGAGGTTACCCCTTGTTTTCAAATATATTCTCCATAAAGCAGCAGGAGGAGGCACATAGCTGACTT
>NW_007103495.1:0-711 GCF_000164805.1 Carlito syrichta | reverse complement strand
TTTGACCCAGAAATCCCACTTTAGGGTATATATATATATTCAAAAACTAAAATAAAATTAGTATCTAAAAGCAATATCAGCACTCGTACACTCATTGAAGCTTTATTTTCAATAGTCAAGACTTGGAAATAATCTGTGTCCACCATGAATGAATCAATAAAGAAAATGCAACACATGTATGCACGGGAGCGCGCGTGCGTGCGCGCGCACACACACAGCGGAAAACTGTTTACCACAGATTTTAAAAATAAGAAAATATTTTCTTATGTGTGATAACATGGGTGAACCTGCAGGACATCATACTAAGTAAAAAATGAAAGAAAAAGCTAAAATTATAGAAGAAAAGGGTAGAATGGTGATTGCCAGCAGCTGGTGGAGAGGCATAGGAATGGGAAGATGTACTTCAAATGTGCTCATTCATCTGGGGACCTTTGACAACAACTTTAATACTATAATAAATGATTGAGAGCAGCAGGAAACTGGGGAAGGTAGTGGGGCAGGTAGGTGTGATTTACAGTAGTAGAAATGGGGAAGGGTGGGACAACTCATCAATAAGCGTACCTGCACAATAAATATTTGTGTACCTAACTCTGAATTGCACCCCACAATGTTGAAATAAAAACAAAATTAAGTTAAAAAGTAGTTAGCCGGGCTCGGTGGCTCAGCCTGTAATCCCACACCTTTGGGAGGCTGAGGTGAGTGGATTGCCTG
>NW_007103494.1:0-749 GCF_000164805.1 Carlito syrichta | reverse complement strand
TGCTTGTGTTGTGTGTGTATTTTAAATGCACTCTATTGCTTTTTTTTAACACTGGGTCCATGAATCCATCAAAATGGTTTACTTTTCTAAACTGTGAGGACTGTTCTCCAGGCACTTAATACATCACCACGTTCAGTGATCTTTCAAAGGAAAATCAGGCATGGACTCCAATAAATTCCCAATATGAAACCTAAGCCTATTTCTAGTCTCCTTAAGCCCTTTATTCAAGTCACAGAGAGGTTTCACTACAGGAAATCCCTCCACTCCTGTTCTTAATCTTATCTCTAGGTTAATGATCCTGACTTTTCCCTTTGTAATGATGACTTCCTGAGTATTAAATCAACATAAACACTCCTTCAGCTTTGCATCATGCCCAACTACTTCCTTACAGTCTCCTCACATTTGTAAAGATTCTGATTACTTTTGTATTCCTTTAAATATCACTTACTTATCTAACTACAATCTTTCCCCTAGCTCTAGCTCAGGGGTTGCCAAACTTTTGAAAATAGTATTGTGCAGATAGTATTGTGGGCTTTGCTGGCCACATACATCTCTATCGTGTGTTCTTCTATAGGTTTGGTTTTGTTTCTAACTCTAAAAATGTAAAAACGTTTCCTGGTCCACTGACTGGATTTGGCCTGCTGGCTGTGTGGCAGGATGCAGCAAATGGTCAAATATATTTCTTGTATGATTGAGTGAATAAACACAGAAACATGTAGCTGGTTCAGGATCAGCAGTTGGCCTCATGG
>NW_007103493.1:0-810 GCF_000164805.1 Carlito syrichta | reverse complement strand
TGTTGTTCTGGGTACTTCCTATTTAACAGTATTTCCTTTGGGGATGGGCTTTCGTGGCTGGCACTCTCCTGTGGGAGGGACCAGTGGACACTGGCCCCAGTCCAAGCAGCATAAAGCAACAGGCAAAACTCTTTCCATTGAGCTGTGTTTCCATGGTTGGTGGTCCACCCATGACTGCAGAGGCTGTCTTTCCAAGGGGCTATGCGATTGTTGATGCCATCGGCCCCCCTGCTTTTGAGGCCGAACAAGGACAGGACTCTGCTTCGCTCGTGTATTTAACCACCAGATTTTGCAGCGACGGTCCATCTAGAGTCACTCTACAGAACACAACCTTTAAAAACTTACTAAATAGGCAATGTTTCACCATTAATCTCGCTTTGGACAATAGATGCCAGTCCGCTGTTCATCCACATACGAACAAGACACAGAGAGCGGCCGATTGCAACCCTTGCTTCATGATAATAATAAAAACCCCAGTCAGACACAGAAGCTCATGACTGTGATCCCAGCATTTTGGGATGCAGTGGCAGGAGGATACGTTGAGCCCGGAAGTTTGTCGGGAAACTTCATCGTTATGAAAAATACAAAAAACCCTGGAGTATGGTGGCGTGTGTCGTTAGTCCCAGCAACTCAGAAGGCTGAAGTGAGAGGACCGCTTGAGCCCGATTGTTCAAGTCTGCGATGCACTCTAACCCGGGCAATATAGCAAGACTCTGTATCTACAAAACAAAACACAAAAAACCCAAAGTAGGTTAGGCTAATTCATCATTTTTTATACTTGAAATTTATTTATTCTATGTCTGCATATTT
>NW_007103492.1:0-575 GCF_000164805.1 Carlito syrichta | reverse complement strand
TGTTCGTCCTTCTTTTCTCCCTTTTTTCCTTTTTCTTTTTGAAGTGGTTTCCGTCTTGTGGTGGAGGTCTCTTGTTTGGTTGGCTGGGCACAGAGGGAGGCGCACGAGACGTGGGTTTTCCTGCTTTTGGTCTCCACCGGTTGTTGACTCCCTCGGTGAGGCTTTCCCTCTCTTTTTAGGCTCGACTTGGAGGTAGGCGACGGGACGGAGATGCGGATGGAGGGGAAGACGGGTGCTGCGGAGAGACTCCCTCTTTCGGCCGGCTCTGATCTTCCTTCCTTTCTTCTTGTTTTTCTGTTTCGTGTAGGTGTGGGGGGGGGTCTCGCTGTGTTCCTGAGCCTCGTCTCCGACTTCTGGCCTCGAGGGATCCTCTCGCCTGGGCCTCGTGGAAGAGTTTCCGGTTCGAGACGGTCTCTTCCGGTGACGGTGCTGTTGATGTCGAGATGATGATCCTCGTGCGCCTGGTTCCTCTGGAGACTTCTGACTGATTTTTGGCGTGCCTCGTTTTCGAGCTGAGGACGATCTCCGCGCTGTCTCCTGTGTCGCCGGTCCGCCCGAGGCGCGTCTGGACTCGT
>NW_007103491.1:0-800 GCF_000164805.1 Carlito syrichta | reverse complement strand
GGGTCTCGAATATATATATATATGAAAGCTTGCCAATCTCATCACTTTGACCACAATCTTTCCATCTAAATCACCATTACCTTTCCCCTCCACTTCACAATAGGCTTCTAATCAGTCACAGTGCTTCTACTCCATCCATTCTTACACTAAATATAGTGATTTTTTTTGAAAGCAGGATTTATTGAGAGGACAGAAATGCTCCCACAGTGGGAAGGGACCCAAGGGCGTTGCTTAAGAAGTTTTGTAAGAAATGAATTAAGATCATATCACTCCCTTGCTCAAGGAATTCCCACACTACTTAGAGAAATTTTCAACTCACCATGGCTTTCAAGGCTCCATATGACTGGACCACTGTTCTGCCTCTTTGAATCCATCTCCTATCACTTTTTGCCATCACTCTGTTCCAGACACCTGGAATTCTTGTTGTGGCTTGAACATGTCAAGATGTCTCTTTCTCTCATAGTTCACACACTTGCTCACTATCAAGACTTTATGCACTCCTCCCTTTATTTATGTCATTCAGCTATAAAACAATAGCATTCTCTAGAGTTCCCATTGTAACCCAAGCTCTGGTTTTATTTTTCACCATAATAATTACCACTAACCAGAAGAAGAGAATATATTTGTTGGTTTCTTCTGTATCCCTCCACTACAATGCAAAAAGTAGGAGCAAGGATCATATGTGTTGCCAGTGCCTAGAATAATGTCTGGTGCTTGATAAGGACTCAAATGCTGGCTGAATAAGCAGTTGAAAAACAGGTTGTATATCTATATATATCTTGTGGTTACAAGTACCTCTT
>NW_007103490.1:0-526 GCF_000164805.1 Carlito syrichta | reverse complement strand
GGTGAGACTTCACCTCTACAATAAATAAAGTAATAATAATAATATTAGCCGGGCATGTGGTGTATGCTGGTGGTTCCAACTACTTGGAAGGCTGAGGCAGAAGGATCTTCTGAACCCAGCATGTTGAGCCTGTGGTGGCCATGAGCATGGCACTGTACTCCAACCTGGGCAACAGAGTGAGACTCCCACTCAAAAAATAAATACATAAGCCGGGCTCAGTGTCTCAGCCTGTAATCCCGTGCCTTTGGGAGGCTGAGGTGAGTGGATTGCCTGAGCCCGTGTGTTCGAGACCCACCTGGGCAACTTATACAATAAATCAAAATAAGCCAGGCTTGGTAGCGCGTGCCTGTAGTTCTAGCTACTTGGAAGTCTGAGGCAGAAGGATCGTCGGAGCCCAGCAGGTCGAGGCACTGCACTCTAGTCTGGGTAACAGAGTGAGACTCCAACTCAAAAAAAATAAATACATACATACATACACACACAGAAAAACAAGAACAGCCTCAGCAGAACCCACTGAGAGAACTGC
>NW_007103489.1:0-367 GCF_000164805.1 Carlito syrichta | reverse complement strand
TGTTTCCAGGAATCTTTTGATCCCTGTTTTGATGTTGTCATTGACCCAGGAGTTGTTTAGCATCATGCTGTTTAGTGACCATGTCTTTGTGGGTTTTGGGGGACTTTGTTGGTGTCAATGTTTTTTTTTATTCCACTGTGGTCCGAGAAGGTGCATGGTAGAATTTCAGTCCTTTTAAATTTGCTTATGCTTGTTTTATGGTCGAGTATATGATCGATCTTAGAATATGTTCCATGTGGTGATAAGTAGAATGTGTATTCTGTAGTCTTTGGATGGAGTGTTCTGTAAGTATCAATTAAGTCCATTTGGTCCATAGTCACACTGAGTTTCCGGATCTCCTTTTCTGATTTTTTGTCCTGATGATCTG
>NW_007103487.1:0-804 GCF_000164805.1 Carlito syrichta | reverse complement strand
TCAGGGTTTAGAACTTAGAGTATAATATGAATGATTTATTGAACATTGTGGAAAACATTTTGAACAATCTGTATTGAAATTGTGCACCTGTGATTCAAACATCATGGAATTGTAATTGTTCACTGGGAACCTGAAAGTCTCGTGACGGTACATGATTTGTAAAGCGTGTTACACATCAATGAACTTGTACACCCCCAGCAAGTAATTGTCACACTGCTGGAGATTATAGAAAATGGTATATAAGTTGGAAAAGGTTTGAATAAAATTGGCTTCAGTCTTGGCCAGACTGTTCCCAGAAGAGCTGCCTCCGTGTGGTTTCTTCTCTCCGTTCTGATTCACCGGTGCGGTCCTAACCCCCCCCTGGTCAGTGCAGGTCACCGACAGCTTTGGCGCCCGAACCCAGGGACCAGACTCCGGTAATTATAAATATATGTTCCCCAGTTTGTTTCTCTTGTTTCAGGACGGACCTTGCCTTAGGGTGCTGCAGCCCCCCCGGAGTGCGCGGGTTGATAGGCAAGTCAGTGTTTAGCGTCGCCGACGGACTGTGCGACTTATCGCCGTGTAGAGCGATTCAATCCTTGTAAAATTACTGTAAAATTACTGTATATTGTGTGTATTGTTTGTTATTACAGTTATGGGGAACTGCGGCTCCAAGGAAAGGAGAGCCTATATTCGTATTATGTGTAAAGCTTTGAAACATAAAGGGGTAAAGGTAAGTAGAGATAAAGTAAATTCTTTTCTAGATTTTGTACAGAAAGTTAATCCATGGTTCCCGGATCAGGGTACTTTAGAATTAGAAACATG
>NW_007103486.1:0-779 GCF_000164805.1 Carlito syrichta | reverse complement strand
TTTATTCCACATTCTATTTGGGATCCCACCACCCTGTCATTTACAATCCCATGCCATTGGGTTTTATCCTCCTAGTTTTATTTTGGGTGCTAACTCTAAATGCAAAAGGAAAACAGTAAAATGGCTTCTCAAAAAATTAAAAATAAAGGTATTATTTGATCCAGAAATCCCACATTAGGGTATATATATATATATATATATATATATATATTCAAAAAATAAAATAAAATCAGTATCTAAAAGCAATATCAGCACTCGTACACTCATTGCAGCTTTATTTTCAATAGTAAAGACTTGGAAATAATCTAAGTGTCCACCAATGAATGAACCAATAAAGAACATGCAACACATGTATGCACGGGAGCGCGTGCGTGCGCGCACACACACAGTGGAAAACTGTTTAGCATAGATTTTAAAAAGAAAATATTTTCTTATGTGTGATTACGTGGGTGAACCTGCAGGACATCATACTAAGTAAAAAATGAAAGAAAAAGCTAAAATTATAGAAGAAAAGGATAGAATGGTGATTGCCAGCAGCTGGTGGAGAGGCATAGGAATGGGAAGATGTTCTTCAAATGTGCTCACTCATCAGTGGACCTTGGACAACTACTTTAATACTATAAGAAAATGATTGAGAGTAGCAGGAAACTGGGGAAGGTAGTGGGGCAGGGAGGTGGGATTTAAAGTAGTAGAAATGGGGAAGTGTGGGACACCTCATCAATAAGGGTACCTGCACAATAAATATTTGTGTACCTAACTCTGAATTGCACCCCCCAGTG
>NW_007103485.1:0-436 GCF_000164805.1 Carlito syrichta | reverse complement strand
GGGGCTGCAGAGGCTTGGGTGGTACATAAAGAAGAAAAGTTGTCACTTTCACTCAGCCCTTCCTTCTCCATGAGTGCTCTCCTGGACCCCTTCTAGCAGTGTCCAGGGCTTGGACGAGAATACAGCCCCATGGGACTGTCCAGTAAACCTCAGCTTGGATTTTCAGTTAAACCCTTAAAGTTCTATGACTACTTTTCCATATACGTTTCTTTGCTGAGAGTGGCAAATATGCATTGTTTTCAGTAGGCCATCACGTTCCTCCCACTTCCAGACATCTTTCTCATGCAATGATTTCTTTCATTTTGAATTGCTGACCAGTACTGAAATTGCTGGATTGAGTGGCATTTCTATTTTTTATATGGGGAAATCCCCATA
Source organism: Carlito syrichta (assembly GCF_000164805.1). Classification (NCBI taxonomy): domain Eukaryota; kingdom Metazoa; phylum Chordata; class Mammalia; order Primates; family Tarsiidae; genus Carlito; species Carlito syrichta. The sequence continues at coordinate 61 of NW_007103485.1, read as the reverse complement.
CTGTTTTCCACAGAGGTTGAAGTGACCTATATCACCAGTAGTGTATAAGCATTCACATCTC
>NW_007103484.1:0-729 GCF_000164805.1 Carlito syrichta | reverse complement strand
ACACAACATAGTCTTAAGCTACTTTAAATTTCACATCTGCTTCTTCATTTGTGTAATGTATAATTTATTATCAAATATACTCTATAATGAAGACTACGGTGCAATGTATAAATTATTCACAGAAAGCAAGTTAGGAACATTCAAAAGTGATGACTTTTTGCAGGTCACAGAAGAACGTTGTGGTATATTAAATCAATAATTTACTAGATGTGGCCTGTGACTCCTGTTTGAAAGAACTGCTGTATCTTACAAAACTGTTGGTATATTTCTAGTAAATTACTTATGCATTAATATAGCCTGATTGAATGTCACAAATCATAAATCCTAATATGGAATATGTTTGAAAGCTGTATCTCTCATGGAATTTTTTTTTAAGAGAAGCCTTTTCCTAATCTTTAAAGTCTGTGATAGGAGTTAGAATGCAGACCACTATTACTCTCAGTATTGACTTTATGACCACAATTACTGTTTCTTTCTTTTGTTCAAAACCTTGATCTTGGTGAAAATAGTTAGCTATCCTGACATTCCTTTCATTATCCTATACATGGCTTGTAAATAAGCATAAGTACTTCATTTAGTTTATCTGTCTTAAATGATAAGCTTTTAATAATGCTTCATTATATGTGAATTGATTTTGTGTTAAATTTCTTAATACTAAAAAATAAAATTCATCTGAATCTAGTAATCTGTGGTTTGTAAACCATTTTAATGACTCCATAAGTCAGCTTG
>NW_007103483.1:0-716 GCF_000164805.1 Carlito syrichta | reverse complement strand
TGTAAGGGGAGGGGGAATGGGATTGGCAGTTAAGGGAAACTGCCAGGGGAAGGAGAGGCACACCTCATCAACAAGAGTACCTGCATAATCAATATTTGAATACCTAACCCTGAATTGTACCCCATGTCTTTATAATAAAATAATAATAATAATTAATAAAGGAGGCTCAGAAAAAACTAAAAACAAAAAAGAAACTCCAACTCAAAAAAAAAAAGTTCAGCAAAAATGTATAAAAATCCATGTTAAGCATTAATACCCTCAACCTCATTACTCATTTCTATAGTAATCAACCCTAAGAAAAATATCTAAAATATGGCTAACATACCACATAAGAAGATGTTCAATATGTTGTTATCAGTAGGAGGAAACAGCTGGAAATAACAAATACTCAATAAGAAAACATGAGTAAATAAACAATTCTACATTTTGCTAGGAAAAAAAAACCGGTACATTTCATGGGACTGCCACCTCCGTAAGTTGTTCCTTTAAAGAGCTGCCTGAGAGACATAAGGATGTGTGCATGTGTGGTGAACCATGGTCTTCATTCCTGGACGGTCAGGCAGCAAGCCAACCACGCTGAGGGGGCCCTGCATTACTGCCCAAGGAGAATGTTCTATTGTCTCTCCACAAGGGTGGCTTTCCAGTTCAGTCAGTTTCGCTTGAGTCTGGAGCCCTGACATATTAGATTCAATGCCTTTGACCTTGTGCATCCTTCT
>NW_007103482.1:0-317 GCF_000164805.1 Carlito syrichta | reverse complement strand
GAGCCCCCGCCCCCGGCCGCCGACCGCGCTGGGGCCCGACTCTGCGGTCGTCCGCTCCGCGGCGGCCTCAGCTCCTCTGCGCAGACGCGGATGGCTGGCTTCGCGGTCTGCGTGGCGCGGAGAGGCGGACTCCGCTCCGCGGCGGTCCGGGGGCGACGGGCCGGCGGCGGCGCGAGGGGCCTGGGTCCCCATCCAAGGCAGCGTTGACACCCCGCTGCGCGGTCGTCGGCGCGTGGGAGGGCGGCGCCGCAGGAATCTATGCTCCCGTGGCTGTCGCGACTCGGCTCCGCGGTTTTCGCCGGGAGGCGGTTCGGCTC
>NW_007103481.1:0-798 GCF_000164805.1 Carlito syrichta | reverse complement strand
TTAACAGCCTAACAAGCCAACTAAGGAAGCTGGAAAAGCAAGACCACAAAAACCCTAATTTCAGCAGAAGAATCCAGATCACCAAAATAAAAGCCCATTCCAGGACATAGAAGACAAAAAGACAATACAAAAAAATCAATGAAACAAAAAGCTGGTTCTTTGAAAGGATAAGCAAGATTAATGGTCCCCTAGCTAGATTGACCAAGAAAAAGAGAGAAAAAACCCAAATAAGCACAATCAGAAACACAAAAGATGAAGTCACATCTGACCCTGAAGATATACAAAAGATCTTTAGAGACTGCTATGTACACTTGTATGGAAACAAACTTGAAACCTTTTGGAAATGGAGGACTTTATGTCATCACACAACCTGCCTAGGTTGAAACAAGAAGAAATTGAGATCCTAAATAGACCAATAACATTCAAGGAAATTGACTACATAAAAAGAAAACTACCTACAAAAAAAAAAAAACCCTGGACCAGATGGTTTTCCAGCAGAATTCTACAAGACATTTAAGGAGGAGCTGATTCCAATCCTACTGAAGGTATTTCAGGCGATTGAGAAAGATGGAACTCTCCCCAAATCATTTTACGAAGCTAACATCACATTGATACCCAAGCCAGGTAAAGACCCAACAAAGAAAGAAAACTATAGGCCAATATCTCTGATGAACATAGATGCTAAAATTCTCAAAAGGATCCTACCAAACTGGATTTAATAACACATCTCAAAATCATCCATCATGACCAAGTAGGCTTCATCCCTGGGGATGCAGGGCTGGTTCAACATTCGTAAAA
>NW_007103480.1:0-444 GCF_000164805.1 Carlito syrichta | reverse complement strand
GGTGGGAGTGTAAACTAGTGCAACCTCTGTGGAAAGCAGTGTGGCGATTCCTAAAAGCTCTAAAAATTGACCTTCCATATGACCCTGCAATCCCCCTTTTGGGAATATACCCTGAAGAACACAAATCACTCTATAAAAAAGATACCTGCACACGTATGTTTATCGCAGCATTGTTCACAATAGCAAGAACCTGGAAACAACCATGCTGCCCATCAAAAGAGGACTGGATTAAAAAAATGTGGTACATATACACGATGGAATACTACGCAGCCATAAAAAAGAACAAAATCATGAATTTCGCTGCAACCTGGATGGAACTAGAGTCTATAATACTGAGTGACCTCTCACAAAAACAAAAATCCGAATATCACATGTTCTCACTCATATAATGGACCTTGAACATCCAATGCAATACTATGAGAAAATGACGGATGGTACTGGGAA
>NW_007103479.1:0-819 GCF_000164805.1 Carlito syrichta | reverse complement strand
CATTAGCTGCTTAGTTTCTCAGGACTTCAGACTCATACTGAGTTGCACCACTGGCTTTCCTGATTCTCCACCTGGTTTATATCATGGGACTTCTCAGTCTCCATAATGCCATGAGTCATTCTTGTAATAAATCCTCTAATATATATCTACATATGTCCTATTGGTACTGTTTCTCTGGAGAACCCTCACTCATTCTGATTTAGTACCAAGAGTGACTCTAGAACATAATTTTTTTTTGAGTTGAAGTCTCACGCTGTCACCCAGACTGGAGTGCATGGCACACTCCCAGCCACCACAGCCTCCACCTGCCGGGCTCCAACGATCCTTCTGCCTCAGTCTTCCAACTAGCTGGAACTACAGGCATGTGCTACCACATCTGGCTAATTTTTTGATTTATTGTAGAGATGAGGTATCACCAAGTTGCCCAGACAGGCCTCGAACCCACGGGCTCAGGCTCTCAAAGCACGGGATTGCAGACTGAGCCATCTCAGCCTCCCAAAGCATGGTATTACAAGCTGAGCCACCGAGCCGGCTAGAACAGAATTTTAAGGATGAGTTTTTTTCTGAATTGGACATGGAGTTTCTGGAAAGAGTTTCTCATCAGATTATATTTAAAAATGCAAAAAGAGCACTTATAATTTATGGAGTAAACTGTTTTTAGAGATATATAAAATGGTTACATTAGATATTCTTAACCAATCCACTTATGAAAAGCAAAGAGCTAAGTGATTTTTAGTAGAATATTTTCAAGTATTTTTTGAAAACTAAGTAATGCAGTGATATAGGTTGGTTGCTTCTAATGTCACTGGTCAAAATGGT
>NW_007103478.1:0-545 GCF_000164805.1 Carlito syrichta | reverse complement strand
TTCGGTATCAATGTGATGTTGGCTTCGTAAAATGATTTGGGAAGAGTTCCATCTTTTTCAATTGCCTGGAATACCTTCAGTAGGATTGGTATCAGCTCCTCCTTAAATGTCTTATAAAATTCTGCTGGAAAGCCATCTGGACCAGGGCTTTTTTTTGTAGGTAGTTTTCTTATTACATAGTTGATTCCCTTGATTGTTATTGGTCTATTTAGGGTCTCAATTTCTTCTGGTTCCAAACTAGGTAGGTTGTGTGATGTCAGAAAGTCCTCCATTTCCTTAAGGTTTTCAAGTTTGTTTCCATACAAGTGTGTGTAGTAGTCTCTAATGATCTTTTGTATTTCTTCAGGGTCAGATGTGACTTCATCTTATGTGTTTCTGATTGTGCTTATTTGGTTTTTTTCTCGTTTTTTCTTGGTCAGTCTAGCTAGGGGAGCATCGATCTTGTTGATCCTTTCGAAGAACCAGTTTTTTGTTTCATTGATTTTTTGTATTATCTTTTTGTCTTCTATGTCCTGGATATGGGCTTTTATTTTGGTGATCTGGAT
>NW_007103477.1:0-809 GCF_000164805.1 Carlito syrichta | reverse complement strand
GCACCCAACATAGGTGCGCCAACTTTCATAACGCAACTTCTAGGAAAACTAAAGAAAGACTTTGATTCTAACACCATCATAACTGGGGACTTTAATACACCACTCACAACCCTAGACAGATCAGGACAAAAAATCAGCAAGGAGATCCGGAACCTCAATGAGACTCTGGACCAAATGGACTTAATTGATACCTACAGAACACTCCATCCAAAGACCACAGAATACACATTCTACTCATCACCGCATGGAACATATTCTAAAATCAACCACATAATCGGACACAAATCAAACATAAGCAAATTTAAAAGGACTGAAATTCTACCATGCACCTTCTCGAACCACAGTGGAATAAAAATAAACATTGACACCAACAAGGTCCTCCCAAAACCCACAAAGACATGGACACTAAACAGCATGATGCTAAGCAACTCCTGGGTCAATGATGAAATCAAAACAGAGATCAAAAGATATCTGGAAACAAATGAAAATGAAGAAACATCTTACCAAAATCTCTGGGACGCCTTAAAAGCTGTAATAAGAGGGGAATTTATATCCCTACAAACACACATGAGGAAAATGGAAGAAACACAAATGAACAGGCTAACAAACTACCTAAAGAAGTTGGAAAAACAAGATCACAAAAACCCTAATTTCAGCAGAAGAATCCAGATCACCAAAATAAAAGCCCAAATCCAGGACATAGAAGACAAAAAGATAATACAAAAAATCAATGAACAAAAGCTGGTTCTTTGAAAGATAAACAAGATCGATGGTCCCTAGCTAGACTGACCAGAAAACGAGAAAAAACC
>NW_007103476.1:0-489 GCF_000164805.1 Carlito syrichta | reverse complement strand
TGGCAAACCCCCAGCAGCTGGGGAAAGGCATGAACCAGATTCTCCCTCAAAGTCCTCAGGGGAAGCAACCCTGCTGACACTTTGATTTGGACTTCCTGACACCAGAACTACCAGACAAGACACCTCTGTTCCTTAAACCTCTAAGTCTGTGGCATTTTGATACAACAACCTGAGCAAACTAACATGTTATGATGAATTTTCAGCTAGTTCACTGAAAAGGCAAAAAGAAAACAGGAAGGTATTGCAGAGGCAAATAAAGGTAGCAGCTTCCACCCCACAGGGGATGAAAAAAAGAGGGAGGACACAGGGGAGGAACCCACAGACCTGAGACTCAAACCTGTGGGATGGGTACATGCTTGGCTGAATCTGGGCTCGCTGAGGAGCCTGAACACCCGGCTTGGTGAGCATTGGACACCAGGAAAACTGGACAAGCTTTTGCCTGGTGAAGTCACGTGGTTGTGGCAGCACTGAGGGTGATGGGAAAGGATC
>NW_007103475.1:0-340 GCF_000164805.1 Carlito syrichta | reverse complement strand
GCTTGAACAACAATGCCCACCCTTGCCCCAACAGTGGTGCATTCACACAGGACATGGAGGAGATCACAGCTTGCATGTGAGACAGTGGTGCACAGCGGGGTCTCGGCTCACCAGTTCTTTCGGTCCTTCATGTCTCAGAAGAGCCTCGATGGCATTAATGACCTACAGGACAGCTCTCACCTAGCATCTGGGTACTCAGCAGAGGGGTTGCAGGGAAGGTGTCTGGGATCATGGGTGCAAATGTCGAGGGGCCCTGTGATACTGTCAGAGGCCAACTCAGTCAAGCTCTGGGTGTTCTGCACAGTCCACTGTGGACAAGATGTAGGTACTTTTTTTTCTT
>NW_007103474.1:0-583 GCF_000164805.1 Carlito syrichta | reverse complement strand
TCCTACTAAAGATTGGGTGGCCTAGAATTTTCGATGTTGTGAGGAAAAAAAGCTGCACATTTAACCTAAGGGTTAATCATTGAAGATTGAACGAGTTATCGTTTCAAATTGTGAAGTGAAAATATTTCCCAAGATACGGCATTTAGGTTCTACTACAAAATTCATTGTTCTGGGGATATGCGCGTGTGTGAGAAGGTGATGTGTGCTTGTGAGTGCGTGTTTCATCACCGGCCCTATCCCCAAATCAGCTGAGGGAGGGTGAGTCACAGACTTGAAGTCCAGCTTGCGCTTCAGGGCTGCTTCACAGAGTCCCGCGATGTGGGCGCCCGGGATGGAAACACATGCGGCAGATTCCACCTGAGCCTTGATGTGAGACACCGAGACATCGCCAGGCAGCCGATGGAGGCGACCTCCGGGTGTCCCCTAAGGTGAGTGACAGGCTTCCCCGGGGGAAGAGGTGGGAGGGCCCCTGTTACAATAATTCCCTACGTGAACCTCGCGGACGGGATGTCAGCCTCCGGTGTCCCGTGAAGCTGACCGCTCTCCCTCGACAGCACCCCGTCACTTGCCGCTTTTGCTGCCT
>NW_007103473.1:0-673 GCF_000164805.1 Carlito syrichta | reverse complement strand
GGCGATCCTTCCACCTCAGCCTTCCAAGTAGCCGGAACTATAGGTGCATGCTGCCACGCTCAGCTAAGTTTTTGATTTATTGTATAGATGAGGTTTCGTCAAGTTGCCCAGGCTGTTCTCGAAACCCGTGGGCTCAGGCAATCCCCTCACCTCAGCCTCCCAAAGTGCTGGGATGACAGGTTTAAGCCACTGCTCCTGGCTAGATATCACTTCTATCCAGTGATATGGTGCTGCTCATCTATGTCTTATTGATTTTCCACCTGCTGGATTTGTCCACTTATGATAGAAAGATGTTAAGTTCTCTGGCTACAATAGTGGTTCATCTGTTTCTCCCTGAAGTTTTTCTTGCAATTTGTCCTTGCAGCATATGTTTGACACTTGTTAGATGCATACCCATTAAGGATTTTTATGTCTTGTGGGAGCACTGACCCCTTTATCATTGTGAAATATTCCTCTTTGTCCCTGATAACTTTGCATGCTGTGAAGTCTACTCTGTCTGAAAGTAATATAGCTACTCACTCTTTCTTTCTTTTGATTAGTGTTAGTATGGTATATTGTCCTTCATCCCTTTCTTTTAATCTATGTAATAGTAATACTTCATAAAATTTATAGAACACATAGTAGGTACCATTGTTTTTTTATCTTCACTTAGCCAATGTTTGTCTTTGTTATA
>NW_007103472.1:0-585 GCF_000164805.1 Carlito syrichta | reverse complement strand
TTCAAAAGCCAATTATTTTGTTTTTTTGTTAGTTGGTTTGTTTTTTTGAGTCAGAGTTTCCCTCTGCGGCTCAGGCTGGAATGCAGTGGCATGCTCACTGCCACCACAGCCTTGACCTGCTGGGCTCAAGCGATCCTTCTGCCTCAGCCTTCCAAGTAGCTGGAACCAAGGCATGTGGTTAACTTGAAGGTAGGTCATTTGAAATTATCGAGTTAGGAAAGCAACAAGACCAAATATGAAGAAAAGAAAAGAGGTCATAATGGACTTATGAGCTACCATCAAGGAGGCCAATATGTGCATTATAATTTTAAAAGGAGAAGAGAGAGAAAGGAGCAGAGAGCTTTTCTGAAAACATAATGGCTCAAAATTTCCAAAATCTGATGAGTAAAATGTTCACATAAGTTTAAGAAGCTCAGTGAACTCCAGTTAAAAAAAAACTGAAAAGAAATGTACACTGGGAAGATGGTGAGGTGGGGTTTCAGGAAGATGGCAATGGAGCCAGTTGGAGTGTATGAGTCTCTGTTTAAGTGAGTGTGTGCAAGGACGAATTATCATGTGTGTGTGAGTGTGTGTGTGTGTGTGTGT
>NW_007103471.1:0-669 GCF_000164805.1 Carlito syrichta | reverse complement strand
TAGAAGGAGTCATTTCACGCCACACTTCAAGGCAAGTGCGGAGCAAAAGAGGACGGGCTGGCCGGTTAGAGAAAAATACATCGGTTAAAGGGGAGACGAGAGGAGATGGTATTCAAAGAGAAACCAGCACCCGTCTGTTTCTGTGGGCCCATTTTACACCCCTCGCCGGGATCTGGTGGTCACGTAGCACGCAGAGCCTAGAGAAAGCAGAGGTTGGTGGTCACGTGGCCTCGAAGAAGCGGTCCGGGGATGATGATGATGATGATGATATGGCCCTGAGATGCAATTCTTGAGAAAACAAGTGTCAGCCCTCAAACTGCTAGTCACGAGATGTCGTTGAGCACAGAACCCGAGGATGCGACCTTGAGAAAGCAGATATAGGCAGCAAAAGCGGCAAGTGACGGGGTGCTGTCGAGGGAGAGCGGTCAGCTTCACGGGACACCGGAGGCTGACATCCCGTCCGCGAGGTTCACGTAGTGAATTATTGTAACAGGGGCCCTCCCACCTCTTCCCCCGGGGAAGCCTGTCACTCACCTTAGGGGACACCCGGAGGTCGCCTCCATCGGCTGCCTGGCGATGTCTCGGTGTCTCACATCAAGGCTCAGGTGGAATCTGCCGCATGTGTTTCCATCCCGGGCGCCCACATCGCGGGACTCTGTGAAGCAGCCC
>NW_007103470.1:0-674 GCF_000164805.1 Carlito syrichta | reverse complement strand
TGGCCGCTCCCGGCCACCACAGCCTCGACCTGCTGGGCTCTGGCGATCCTTCCGCCTTGGTCTTCCAAGGAGCTGGAACTATAGGCACGTGCTACCACGCCCAGCTAGTTTTTGATTTATTGTGGAGATGAGCTCTCGCTGCCCAGGCGCGTCTCAAACCCGCGGGCTCTGGCAATCCACTCACAAAAAAACTCCCAAAGGCGCGGGATTACAGGCTAAGCCACCGAGCCCGGTTTATTTGTTTTTTAATTTTAAAATTGTGGGGTAGAATTCAGGGTTAGGTCTACAAATATTCGTTGTGCGGGGACCCTTGATGAGGTGTGTTCCCCCTTCCCCAGGCAGATACCGACAACGTCAATCCCACCTCTCTGCTCCCACTGCCCTGCACGTTTCCGGCCACTGTCAGCCCTTTTCTCTCAGTGTTACGGCAGTTTGAACAGGAGAATGAAGAGTAGCCGTGGATGGCCGTTAGGGGCATATGGCGCCCACACTATGGGGACGGTTGGATACACCGTGACACCGCTGTTTTAAACGATGCAATCAATAAAGGCGTAAACAGAGGCCCCGTCGGTGAGCCTGGAGAAATCTCCACGAGGTCTTCCCGAGAAAAGTCGCATGTAGAGAAGTGCGTAAAATCCATCGCGGTTCTGTAAGACAGACAACCGCAAATCCTG
>NW_007103469.1:0-677 GCF_000164805.1 Carlito syrichta | reverse complement strand
TAGGATTGGTATCAGCTCCTCCTTAAAAGTCTTGTAGAATTCTGCTGGAAAGTCATCTGGTCCAGGGCTTTTTAGGAAGTTTTCTTATTATGTAGTCAGTTTCCTTGATTGTTATTGGTTTATTTAGGGTGTCAATTTCTTCTTGTTCCAACTTAGGTAGATTGTGTGATGTCAGAAAGTCCTCCATTTCCTTAAGGTTTTCAAGTTTGTTTCCATACAAGTGTACATAGTAGTCTCTAATGATCTTTTGTATTTCTTCAGGGTCAGAAGTGACTCATCTTTTGTGTTTCTGATTGTGCTTATTTGGTTTTTTTTCTCATTTTTTCTTGGTCAGTCTAGCTAGGGGACCATCGATCTTGTTTATTCTTTCAAAGAACCAGCTTTTTGTTTCATTGATTTTTTTTCTATTATCTTTTTGTCTTCTATGTCCTGAATTTGGGCTTTTATTATGGTGATCTGAATTCCTCTGCTGACATTAGGGTTTTTGTGGTCTTGCTTTTCCAGCTTCTTTAGGTGGCTTGTTATGTTGTTAATTTCTGTTCCTTCCATTTTCCTCATGTGTGTTTGTAGGGATATAACTTTCCCCTCTTATTACAGCTTTTTAAGGCATCCCAGAGATTTTGGTAAGATGCTTCTTCTTTTTCACTTGTTTCCAGGTATCTTTTTGATCTCTGTTT
>NW_007103468.1:0-409 GCF_000164805.1 Carlito syrichta | reverse complement strand
CCAAGTTGCCCAGGTGGGTCTCGAACCCGCGGGTTCAGGAAATCCACTCAGCTCAGCCTCCCAAAGGCACGGGATTGCAGGCTGAGCCACCGAGCCCAACTTTTTTTTTTGAGTTGGATTCTCACTCTTTTCACCCAGGCTAGAGTGCAGTGAGGTGCTCATGGCCATCACAGCCTCCAACTGGTGGACTCAGGCTATCCTTCTGCCTCAGACTTCCAAGTAGCTGGAAGGTACTGGAGATGCACGCCACCATGTCCAGCTCACAGGTTAACTGACAAATCAACCAATCCAAGTTGTGCCTGAAAATGATAAGGCCCACAACTAGTTATCACCTGGAGAGCTGGCCATATATAAAACCTGGCTCTATCCTCTTCCTAATGCCTTTACTCCTGGATTGGCCTCCTACGCG
>NW_007103467.1:0-406 GCF_000164805.1 Carlito syrichta | reverse complement strand
GGCTATTAGAAACCGTTTCATTTGGGGCCCTCTCTTCCTTTCTCCACCATCGTGGCGTGCCCGGTGGACTCCGTTGCTCTCCATGCCTTCTCACGAGGCTTTCAGGATCAAGCGATGCCTGGCCGAGAGACAGAAGCAAAATCGTCCCATTCTCCAGGGGATTCGGATGAAAGCTGGTCATAGAATCTGGTACAACTCCAAGAGGAGACCTTGGAGAAGCACCAAGCTGGGACTCTAAGGAATGGCTCATGGGGTGGCACACAGGTTTATGCTGAATCACGGTCACCGTCAACCTGCCGTTATCAACTGGAAAGAAAGGAAATCTCCACAGTCGAGAAGTCAGACATGTTGAATGGGGATGTGACTTTTTGATGATGTGCTCTGCACTCGTGGGCTGGCTCACTAA
>NW_007103466.1:0-746 GCF_000164805.1 Carlito syrichta | reverse complement strand
GGAGGAAACAGTTACACAGTCACTGAAGTCCAGAAGCCTGTCCCAGAGCTATCATGGATGCCAACAAATGGAAGTGTGAAGCAATGAAGACGCAGCTACCTGCAAAAACTATGAAGAAAATAGGAAAATCCAAGAGCCATTTCTTATATTCATTTAGTTAACCATTTTCACAACCCCTCCAATCACTACATTCAGCATGATGTAGAGATTTAATCAGTGTGCATAATACACCAATCTCCATAGATTGTCATAAGAATAAAATGGGATCATGTATATTTAAAAATTATCTAATTGTAAAAGTTACATAAATATTAATTGTTGCAATTTCCTGGGGAGAAGACAACCATAATAGAAATGCTCTGGCCGAAAAGGAAGAAGTCCTGAATTCAAATTCTGGTTCTGTTTTTATGTAGAGTGTATTTAATGAACTGTAAACAAGTCATTTAACCATTATGAGCAATCAGTTTTAATATGTAAAATGGGGGGCACAATCTCTCATAAGGGCCTCTAGGAATAAACAGAATAATTCACTATAAAATCCATAAGTCTAACTTATGGTGGATAGTGAATGTGTATTGCAGGGGAGGGGGAGGAGACCGGGAAACAGGTCTCCCTTTCAGCTGTTGTTATTGAAGAGAAAGTCAGGAGCATTTTCAAAGAACCATAACAGTCATGCGCTTCTCTGTATTACTTATACTACCCAGTAAGATTGCTGCAATGTCTTAGTTATTATTTTTTTTGAGTTG
>NW_007103465.1:0-780 GCF_000164805.1 Carlito syrichta | reverse complement strand
AGGGATTTGACAGATTCTCTTGGGTTTTCCATGTACACAATCATGTCATCTACAAAGAGAGATAACTTGACTTCCTCTTTTCCTATTTGGATACCTTTGATCACCTTCTCTTTTCTGATTGCTGTAACCAGGACTTCCAAAACTATAGTGAACAGGAGGGGTGAGAATGGGCATCCTTGTCTTGTTCCAGCTTTCAGGGGAGATGATTCCAATTTTTGTTTGTTTCGGAGTATGCTGGCTGTAGGTTTCTCATAGATGGCTTTTAATATTTTGAGGTATGTTCCATGTATGCCTAGATGCTTGGGGGTTTTTATCAAGAAGTGGTGTTGGATTTTATCAAAAGCTTTTTCTGCATCTAATGATATAATCATGTAGCTTTTGCTTTGATGTCTGTTGATGTATTTAATTACATTTATGGTCTTGTGAATGTTGAACCAGGCTTGCATCCCAGGGATGAAGCCTACTTGGTATTGTTGGATGATTTTTGAGAGGTGTTGTTGAATCTGGTTTGCTAGGATCTTGTTGAGAATTTTAGCATCTATGTTCATCAAAGATAATGGCCTGTAGTTCTCTTTCTTTTTAATCTCTCCATTAATGTCTTGATATCCAGTTTTGTAGTTTGAGACCAGTCATTCTGGGGGCTTTTCAATGTTTACACTTCAAAGTCAGTTTTCTCAGTGTCTGACCTCCCAGGGGTCTGTGATAGACCCATACTCTTCCTTTCATTTTTCTTCATTAGTGTAGATTTTTCTCTCCCCCTTTCCCTCCCCTTCTTTAATT
>NW_007103464.1:0-715 GCF_000164805.1 Carlito syrichta | reverse complement strand
TGCTCATTCTCGACACCACTCACAGTCAGGTCTTCTGGCCACAAACAGATAAAAGCCTACCAGTGAAGACCTTGTAAAACACAATGGATAAAAGCCGGCTGGTTCCTCTGGCCCTGTGTTCCACAACACCCCAATGCTCAGATCACCCTCCTCCACTAGTGCCAGTGTCTGTTCTGAGCGCCCAGCTCCTCCGTCCGCACCCGACTCCCTCTCTGGTTGTTGTCACTTCAAGGCAAGAAACCGAGCTGCTGCATCGGTTCCATATTCAGATTTTCTGTCATTTTCTGCCACCCTGTCCTCACAGCTACTTCCTGAAGCTTGAGTCGGTTCCTTCTCCTTTAGACATTTACATTTTAAAAGGATTAAATGTTTCTCTGCCTGGTCTTTCACACGGTCTTCAGGGTGAGGATCATGGGAGGCACAGAAAATGCTGCTCTTACTCTGAGTCTGTCCGCTTGTCGAAGAAACAAACATTCAGCCAGAAAACACATTAGAAAATGTTGTAGAACAGCTTTTGTGATGACTTTGTATCTGTGACAGTAAAGGAATTCGAAGCACTTGGTATGGGCTGCAGTCATCAAGAAAGCCTTCATGAGAAAAGTGATTTATCTGTGGATTCTGGAGGGTAGGATTGAAAAATAAACTCACAGTACTGGAAAATGGGGTTTTCATGGTGGCTGTTCTAATGAACATTAACCGATTGAATATCGGAAGG
>NW_007103463.1:0-693 GCF_000164805.1 Carlito syrichta | reverse complement strand
GGGTAATTCTGCTTTCCATGCTTATCAAATTTGTTATTTATTCATTCACAGTATCTTATTACTGTTATCTCAGATATCAGCTCCATCCTAGTTTCTCTTGTGTCTCCTCAATTCTTTTTAGTCTCTCCATTATTGTTTTGATATCTGCATTTGCATTTTGAGACCCTTCATTCTGAGGACTTTGCATTGTTTGTATTCCAAAGTCAATTTTCTCAGTGTCTGCTCTCCCAGGCGTCTGGGAGAGACCCATACTCTTCTTTTGGTTTTTCTTCATTTCTGTAGATTTTTCTCCCTTTACCCCTTTCCCTCCCCCTCTTCAATTCTGTTTTTGAGGGAAGGTGGGGTTGCTTTTATTTCTCTTCTGCAATGACCTGTTCTTCCTTATGAGGGTCTTCTGGTTTTGTTCACTTTTCCCTCTGTTTTACAGTCTGTCTATTCAGCAGTTTGCAGTCTTGGTCCGTTCAGAGAATCTCACAAGTTCACCTATGCCGTCGCCATCTTGCCCCGTCTCCGATCCACCTTTACACACAGGTCTGTGATCACTCCAAGCAGCAAAAACTTCAGCTATTCGTTGACAGGTGATACTCTTTTCACCCTACAGGACATAATCTTCATCACAAGAGAACAGCACAGTTGGCCCAACGTTACGTTTCATGGTGAGGTCTCAGCAGGCTAGGCTGAAGAGAGGTGGCC
>NW_007103462.1:0-437 GCF_000164805.1 Carlito syrichta | reverse complement strand
GATGTTGCTCTACTTTGCAGTCCACATGCAGTGTAAAAGCATTTATTTCTTCCCAAATCATTTCCTGCATCTGTTATTTTTTGTTTTATTAATGATGGCCAGTTTTACTGGGGGTATGTGGTATTTCAAAGTGGCTTCATTTGCATTTCTTTGATGATGAGTGAGGGTGAGCAATATTCATGTGTCTGCTGGCTGCCCGTATCTCTTCTATGCAAAGTGTCCAATCACGTATTTTGCACACTTTTCAAAGGGAAATTTTGTCTGATTTTTCTGAGTGTTAGATTTTCTTGTAGATCCTAGATGTCATGCTTTTTTACAAATATATAGGTGGAGAATCGCTTTCCCATTACTGTTGGCTGTATCCCTGCTCTTCTGATCGTTTCTTTTGCTTTGCAGAGGTATATTAATTTGATGAGGTCCCACTTATCTAACTTGCT
>NW_007103461.1:0-406 GCF_000164805.1 Carlito syrichta | reverse complement strand
CTTATCTGACACCATCTTTTTAAAAAGTTGGAGAAGCTAGATTTTTTTTAAATGACTAAAATATTTGTTGTTTTACAAATTATAATCTTTCAATGAAATCTTTTTACTACTTTTTCCATTCTCTTTAAATATGTTAAATTTGTGCCTTTTCATTTATGTTTAAAAGAATTCCAAAACAACTTGCTAAACATAAAAAAGACAAGAAAAAGGGAAACGGTCCACTGTATTTTTATCTACATAATGCCAAAAGAGATATGCCAATATTTCCACTGAAATTAAACATACTTAAAAAAAAAGTTAATCTTGGGTGCCATAGCAACTCAGCCTTCAAAGCTTGAATGAATAAATCTGACCAAGTTATTTTTCAGCAGTGTAATTCCGTTCACTATATCAGTGCAATTTCACC
>NW_007103460.1:0-670 GCF_000164805.1 Carlito syrichta | reverse complement strand
CCTCATCTTTACAATAAATAAAAAATTAGCTGGACATGGTAGCGTGCACCTATAGTTCCAGCTACTTGGAAGGCTGAGGCGGAAGGATCGCCGGCACCTAGCAGGCGAGACTGAGGTGGCCTGGAGCGGCCACTGCACTCCAGTCTGGGCAACAGAGTGAGACTCCAACTCAAAAAAAAAGAAAAAAAAGAGAGGTGGAGACAAGAGGATTGCCTGAGCCCAAGTGTTTGAGACTAGCCCGTGCAACTTGGTGAGACCTTGTTTCTACAATATATCAAAAAATTAGCCAGGTACAGTGGCACACACCTGTAATTCAAGCTACTTGGGAGGCTGAGGCAGAAGGATCGTCTGAGCCCAGTAGGTCGATGCTGCAGTGGCCATGGGCCATGAGCGTCCAGCCTGGGCGACAGAGTGAGACTCCAACTCAAAAAAAAGAAATGTGAAAGTTTAGCCATCAAGACTCAGCAACCTTGTCTGCGCTGTAGGAGAAAGAAAGGTTCTACTGGGTTGTACTCCCAGCCCCAGGCCCAATACCAGGCCAGCTGCAGAATCACCCAGCAGGGCCAAGACTCTGCTCTGAATGGCTGACCACAGAGCTACCCACTGATGGCATCTCCGACTTGGACAGCCCACCATTCCATGGGGTACGTAGGAATGCTGATGCACCTTC
>NW_007103459.1:0-695 GCF_000164805.1 Carlito syrichta | reverse complement strand
TCTCAGCTCCAGAATGCCCTGCTGCAGTTGAGGGAACTGTTCTGTCTGTGTAGGGACTTACAGGAAGACATGTAGTTGTATGAGCCAATGTGACAGACACACCAGGCTCCAATCCACAGCAGATCCCAAGAGGACTTAGTCTCAGCTCTAGCCTTTCCTGTTGCAGTGGAAAAGAACTACCCCACTGATGCAGGAACCAGCTGGGTGATGCACACACGATGAGCCCATGAGACAGGCCCACCAGCATTCCTTGTGTAGCAGATCCTGAGAGAGCCCTGTCTCAACTCCAGCTCCTCTTGCTGCGGTTGGAAATCCATTCCACTTCTTCAGAGACCTTCTGGGAGATAACACACATTGGGGCCACAAGAAAAATCTTCTGGACTCAGGTCCCTGACCTCCATGTCGTGTCTCCATGGGTCTAGAGTAAATACATTCAAAACAAAAAACAATAAGTAAAACAGACTACTAGAGAAAATCACTTAACCATAACATATTCATTTGGGCTGGAATGTCACAACAACCTTGGAGCCCTCAAGACACTCATAGCATTAGATCATTCTCTAGTGCTAAGATAGCTGCAACAGTTACAGGCTAAAAAAATTAACAGTCAGTCTGCTTCAAATCCCGGGAAGGCTCTCTGAAGAAGACAAGCATAAACAAATTCAGACTGTGAAGACTAAAATAAATACCAACTG
>NW_007103458.1:0-377 GCF_000164805.1 Carlito syrichta | reverse complement strand
CCGTCGGGCGGGCCCGGTGCCGGGGCTTTGCGCAGGGGCGCCTCGGGCCCGGGGCCACCGGGCAGGCAGTCGAAGAGCTTCAAGGCGTCCTCCAGCAGGACCTTGTCGGGCAGTGCCAGGGCCCGGGCCGCCTCGGGGGCCGCAGCCTCACCTGCACCCAGCGGGGCTGCCTCCTGGGCCGCAGCGGCCTTCCCTGGCCGGCATGGCTCACCTGGCCTGGCCTCGACTCCCAGCAGCTCCTGGGAGGGGACGCCTGGGGGCCTGGGGCGCTGGCCTGGGTGGCCCTGCGGGTGACCGTAGGTGCCAGGGGGCAGGGTGGGCTCAGCCGGTGGCACGACCGGCATGGGGGGCGGCTTGCTGTCCTTGGGGGCTGGCGG
>NW_007103457.1:0-404 GCF_000164805.1 Carlito syrichta | reverse complement strand
GGAGCTTTCTGGCATGTTTTCTTTCTGACCAAGTTTGCGTGTTTCCCTGTGTTAACGTTACGTGGGAGTTGTTGCCGGGTGTCAGACACCTACTCTGCACAATGAATGGTACCTGCTGTCAATCTCTCTCTTGTGGGGGCGGGGCTCCGGGTCCCTCGCCATTGCGGGGCTGCAGCGCCCTGGCGTGAGGACGGCGCGTCGCGTCCCGGCCGCGTGACCTGCTGGGTTGACGCGATCCTTCCTCAGAATCCTGCCTGCGAGCACCGAGGCGCAACGCGGTTCCGCCTCCCGGGCCGCGGCCTCCCACGGAGTGCTTCGGACTCCCGCGCTGCGGGACCCCAGAGTGTGGCTCGCGGCGACTGGGACGACCGCGGAGATGGGCCCCCCACTGGCCGCGGAGCTGG
>NW_007103456.1:0-765 GCF_000164805.1 Carlito syrichta | reverse complement strand
CATCCATAGTCCATATAGCTTTTCCTATGTTACTTTCCTTATTACACCTCCTTATAAGAAATCTGCACCAGTTTAAAAGAGACAAATACAAGGAAATAATTCAAAAATAAGAAATAATGCCCAATGATAAAGCTGACATGACTTTGATCTAGAAAACTGTTACAAATTCATGGTAGTTAAAATGTAGAGGTAGATATGAATTAACTCCCATTAGCTAAGTGAAAGAAACATAAGTTTGTCAGAAAAGATAAAGGCTTTCCTATTTCTAAGCTAACAGAATTTTATCACATAAAAATTTATCCAGAGGCACAGAGTGGTAATTGATAATATTCTCAATGAGGACTTGGCAAAAGCAAAAGGAGAACCTGTGTACATTTTGTTGTGGAATCTCCCATAAAAACCTAAACATACCACAAAAATATAAATGAGACTATTAGGTGAAATAATTATTTAAATAATCTTACTAAGATATAATAGAATTAAATCAAAAGTATATACTCTACAAACATAGGGTTTATTTATATTTTACTATTACTATGGATAGATGTATAGTAACTCTGAAAACCAGATTAGTAAATGGCAGGACTAATGCAATATTATACAAATTTAAGTGCTTAATGTGTATTTTTGCCTACATATGAATACTTAACACCAGTCCATATGCAAATGGCATCAGGGATACCTAGAGTCAAAGCCAGTCAAAGCCAACATTCTCTGCAATAACATTCTGGGAGAGCAATCAGTCAAAACCTCACGTTTTTCAAT
>NW_007103455.1:0-529 GCF_000164805.1 Carlito syrichta | reverse complement strand
TGCTATTGGGGGGAATCCCCTGCCAGGTGGAGCAGTATTTTAAAGTCAGTACAGTAGTTCTTGATAAACATCAACTCACCTCACTTAATGAGTAAAATGCTATTAAACACTCCCGCAACAGTGTGTACTTTGTTTCTAAGCTTTCTTTACAACTTAGTTTTTTGTTTTTTGTTTTTTGTTTTTTGAGTTGGAGTCTCACTCTGTCACCCAGACTGGAGTTCAGTGGCCGCTCCTGGCCACCGCAGCCTCGACTTGCTGGGCTCTGGCGATCCTTCCGCCTCAGACTTCCGAGTAGCCGGAATTACAGGCATGCGCTGCCACGCCCAGCTGATTTTTTGATTTATTGTAGAGATGAGGTCTCGCTGCCCAGGCGAGTCTCGAACCCACGGTCTCAGGCAATCCACTCACCTCAGCCTCCCAAAGGCGCGGGATTACAGGCTGAGCCACCAAGCCCGGCTACAACTTAGTTTTTTTGTTGTGTTTTTTGTTTTTGGGTTGGAGTCTCACTCTGTCACCCAGACTGGAGTGG
>NW_007103454.1:0-732 GCF_000164805.1 Carlito syrichta | reverse complement strand
TGTTGGAATATAAAATCCTTATCTCATTTGTGAACAGAAAGAACTGGTATCCTCACAGTTTAAGGAGTGGTCATTTTCCTTGTCTTTGATAACCACCTACACCCACTGCACAAGGTCCTTTAATGTCTTGTCAATTTATCAGTAAGGTCCTATGTCTGCTGTAACTTTTATAATAAAATTTGCTAATAATACTTTGCTGACTTATGTGAGCCTTCTAACTTTTTTCAGTTCAAACTTCTCTAGACCAAGTGCAGTGGCTCAAGCCTGTAATCCCAGCACTTTGGGAGGCCGAGGTGAGGGGATTGTCTGAGCCCACTGGTGTGAGAACAGCCTGGACAACTTGGCAAGATCTCATCGCTACAATAAATAAAAAAATGAGCCTGGTGTGGTAGTTCACACCTGTAGCTTTGGCTACTTGGAAGACTGAGGCAGAAGGATTGCCAGAACCTGGCACATCAACGCTGGGTGGCTATGAGCATGCTACTATACTCTAGCCTGGGCTATGGAGTGAGACACCAACTCAAAAAGTATTTGTAAGACAATATTATACTTTGTATACAGAGAGCTTTTGGGGGGGCACCTAAGAAAACTGGTTAGTTCAGTTAGGCAGCAGATTAGGTCTAAATAGAGTATTGTGTGTCAACAAGTCAGTTAATGTAAAAGAATAGAAGTATTTATTATAACTCAGTAAGCCACAATGTGGGTAATCTGTGGGTATATAGCCAAGAATTA
>NW_007103453.1:0-769 GCF_000164805.1 Carlito syrichta | reverse complement strand
GCTTACATTTGTGTTTCTTTCATGTATTCTTGTGATTATTTTTGTATTTTTATTGATTCTAATGGTTTTCCAGAAATAAAACCTAACTTATCACATTTCACCTGCAGCCTTTTCCCTGGATCTAATTAAGCCTCAAGTTGAAGGTCTTGTGAAGGTCATTTGTGTAATGAGGTGCTGATACAAATCTCTACTTTCTCTTGATAAAGTTGTAGTGAAACCTGCCAAGTGACTGGGGAAAGTCTTTGTGTATTCTCGATTCCTTTTCTTCCAGGTTCTTCTCATTATCTTCTTCCTGTGTCCCATGTGGGGATGTTTAGAGGCAGACTAGTTAAGGGCGTTCAGTTAGCTCACACATCGACTTGTTTTGAAAGCCAGATCTGCCGCTTACAATCTGTTTGACTTTGGGCAAGTTTGTGAACTCTTTTAGCCTCAGTTTACTCATCTAGACAGTAAGGAGACTCACAACAGAAGCCCACTCTGGATTAGTGAGTTAATTACATGAGCCACATATCTAGACTACTTAAAATAGTACCAGGTGCATTTTAATTACGATGGAAGTGTTTGCTGTTATTATCATTATTATAGTATCAGGAAATATTGACTGTGCCCTTCTAGTTCCTTCCCTCTCTTCCCAGTATGGACTGGAAAAAAGCAAATTTCCTCATGTATATGTTTAGAAGAAACATGGTGTGTTAGCATCACAAAGACCTGGCTCAAATCTCATCTGTTGTTACCTTTTGCTCTAGTGTGAAGCTTTGTTCAGACAGAC
>NW_007103452.1:0-512 GCF_000164805.1 Carlito syrichta | reverse complement strand
CCCGGCTACCGCAGCCTCGACCTGCTGGGCTCCAGCGATCCTTCCGCCTCAGCCTTCCGAGTAGCCGGAATTACAGGTGCGCGCTACCAAGCCTGGCTAATTTTTTGATTTTATTGTAGAGATGAAGTCTCGCCTGCCCAGGCGGTTCTCGAATCCGCGGGCTCAGGCAATCCACTCACCTCAGCCTCCCAATGGCGCGGGATTACAGGCTGAGCCACCGGGTCCGGCTGTTTTGTCAA
Source organism: Carlito syrichta (assembly GCF_000164805.1). NCBI lineage: Eukaryota > Metazoa > Chordata > Mammalia > Primates > Tarsiidae > Carlito > Carlito syrichta. The sequence continues at coordinate 273 of NW_007103452.1, read as the reverse complement.
TTTTAATTGAACAATTTGGATTGTCACAAATGCATACAATGATGTAGCCACTAGAGAGACCATAATATATGATGTTCTAGCACCCTACATTCCTATCGCAGTCCATTTCTTCTTTGTAACTTTGACTTCTGATATTCACTGATCTGTTTTGTGTCTTAATGATTTTATCATTTACAATTTTATGTAATTTAATTAAAAAGTTGTTTTTATGTTTGGCATCCTTTAGTGAACTTACCACTTAAGAATCATTTGTGGGCCAGGCTCAGTGGCTCA
>NW_007103451.1:0-747 GCF_000164805.1 Carlito syrichta | reverse complement strand
CTCGAACCCGCGGACTCAGGCATTCCACTCACCTCAGCCTCCCAAAGGCGCGGGATTACAGGCTGAGTCACCGAGTCCGGCTGAGAAGCAATCTATTTTAATGATCCCCCCATTCTTGGCATTGAGTAGGTTTGGGATTTTTTCCATTGTTTGAATTAATGATGTTGTTGGTAGCCATGCACTTTAATCTTTGTCTAAGGCTTCAATTAGGATGGATCTCTGAAAATGAAATTCATGGACACAGGGCCTACACTTTGTTTAAAGCCTTTTGATAACTGTGGCCAATTGAGAGCCCCCAAATTTATACTAACAGACATATGACAGTCCATTGGTTTATGAAAATTCCTTTTCTCCATGTGCTCACCAACATTGAATGATTTAGTGGAAAAGAAAGCAAAAATAATTTGCAAACATATATTTGATAAGTTTAAAATGTCACAAGTTTCATTAGTGTTTATTTATTTATTGAGTTGGAGTCTCACTCTGTCACCCAGACTGGAGTGCAGTGGCCGCTCCTGGCCACCGCAGTCTTGACCTGCTGGGCTCCGGCGATCCTTCCGCCTCAGCCTTCCAAGTAGCCGGAATTACAGGCATGCGCTACCACGCCCGGCTGATTTTTTGATTTATTGTAGAGATGAGGTCTCCCTGCCCAGGTGGGTCTCAAACCCGCGGGCTCAGGCAATCCACTCATCTCAGCCTCCCAAAGGCACGGGATTACAGGCTGAGACACTGAGCCCAGCTAGTGTT
>NW_007103450.1:0-492 GCF_000164805.1 Carlito syrichta | reverse complement strand
TGAAGTCAATAAAGACTTCCATCACTTTTTAAGTTACTAATCTGAAATAAAAATTATCATATTACTAATACTATCAGCTTGATTTTGGGCAAACTCTAACTCATAACTCTTAAAACTGACTCAAAAACTCCTAAACACATTTCTTAAACTCTCTGAACCACAGATACCTTATCTGCAAATATTACTCTTTCTAAAAAGTTTTGTGAAAAATATTTTTAAAAAACGGTACACAATGAAGCTAGCACACTGCTTGCCACACAGTAACGAGTCAATTATATTTCCTTTTGCTACAACTTTTGTTTTTTTAGGTACCAATGATGCTCTGCTTCTTGGGAATTTGTCCTACTCTGGCTATAATGGTGAGATATAAAGACATATCTTTTGTGTGGCAGACACAGGCTAAAAACAGTTAAAATTATTCCTTTCAAAGATCAACCTGAAAAAGCTTTTGATAAAACACAGCATCCCTTCTTGATAAAACCCTTCAAACAT
>NW_007103449.1:0-384 GCF_000164805.1 Carlito syrichta | reverse complement strand
ATCTGATTTGGTCCACCTGTCACATAGTGACCCAACCCTGCAATATAATATTTCACTGAAGAAATATGCTACAATTAATTTTTTCAGTTTCATAATATAATGATTCATTTTTGTTGTCAACTTGACAGGATTAAGAAATATGCAGATAACCGGCAAAGTATTATTTCTGGGTATGTCTGTGAGGGTGTTTTCAGAAGGGACTAGCCTTTGAATCAGTGGAATAAGTAAGGAAGATTTGTCCTCAGTGTAGCCAGGCTCCATTCAATCTGCTGAGGGCCCAGAAAGGAAAATTTATGCGCTCTCTCTTTTCTGGGTTTGGGATGCCCTTCTTCTGCCCTTGGATGTCAGAACTCCAGGTTTTCTGGCCTTTGGACTCTAGAACAT
>NW_007103448.1:0-746 GCF_000164805.1 Carlito syrichta | reverse complement strand
CACCCCTTCTATGGCATGGGGGGTAGTAACATACGGTTCTTGTCCCATGGTTATTTTGTCAGTGTCTTTGACAATGGTGGCAAGTGCTGCAATGATTCTTAAACATGGGGGCCATCCTGCTGCTACTGGATCTAACTTTTTTGAAAAGTAGGCTATGGGCTTTTTCCAGGGGCCCAGGTGCTGCATTTAGACCCCTTTTGCAATTCCTTTCAGCTCATCCACATATAGATGGAATGGTTTTGTCAAATCAGTTAACCCAAGGGCTGGGGCTGAGAGTAACGCCTGCTTGAGGTTGTTAAAGTCTTGGCCCATGGCCTCTGTCCAAAGTCTTGCTTGTTTTTAGTGGCCTCGTAGAGCAGTTTTGCCAACTCAGTGAACCTGGGGATCCACAGGTGACAGAACCCCGCTGAACCCAGAAACTCATGCACCTGGTGGACATTCTGTGGTGGGGGAATTCTTAGAACGGTTGCTTTTCTGGCATCCGTCAGCCATCTCTGCCCTTCTTTTATTTTGTACCCCAGATAGCTCACCTCCGTTCTGCAGATTTGTGCCTTTTTTGCCGAGGCGCAATATCCTAGGGTGCCTATAGTTTGTAACAAGTCCTTTGTGCCTTGCAGGCATGTGTCTCGATCTTCGGCCACCAGTAGAATATTATCTACATATTGTAATAGAGTTAGGTTGGGGTTATTTGCACGAAACTCACCCAAGTCCTCATGTAGCACCTCATCAAAGATAGTGGGTGAATT
>NW_007103447.1:0-544 GCF_000164805.1 Carlito syrichta | reverse complement strand
CCTGGGCAACTTAGCGAGACCTCATCTCTACAATAAACCAAAAAATTAGCCGGGCGTGGTAGTGTATACCTGTAGTTCCAGCTACTTGGAAGACTGAGGTGGATGGATTGCCGGAGCCCAGGAGGTCGAGGCTGCGGTGGCTGGGAGCAGCCACTTCACTCCAGTCTGGGTGACAGAGTGAGACTCCAACTCAAAACAAACAAACAAAAAAAGAATAAACCACCTTCAATTTTTTGTATAGAGTCTGACATCTTTTCATAAGCACCACAATAAAATCACAGAGCTCTGAGACCTCTCTGGAGAGATGAAATATCACAGATCTTTTTTTTATTATCTTTGAGTAAGAATCTCACTCCGTCACCAGGCCAGAGTGTAGTGGCACACTCACAGCCACTCCAGCAGTGACGAGTTGGACTTTGGCGATCCTTCTGCCTTAGCCTTCCAAGTAACCAGAACTACAGGTGTGCACCACCACACCCGGCTAATTTTTTCATTTATTGTAGAGACGAGGTCTTGCCAAGTTGCCCAGGCTGGTCTTGAACTC
>NW_007103446.1:0-366 GCF_000164805.1 Carlito syrichta | reverse complement strand
CTTGTTGCTGTAGCCTTAACCACTTTTTTCCACGCCGAAATAAAAACACAGACCCTTATTTTATTGAAACGTGCTTAGATAAAATATCCTGTTGCTGATTGTTAGTTAACTTATTTTTGAAATGTATCCCAGTTGACTGACTGGATATGTTTCATTGACGACAGCAACTGTATACTGCTACTTCAAATGCGTTCTCCAGATGTGTGTCTTTTTCCCTGCGGAGGTATGTGGAGCTTTCTGGCATGTTTTCTTTCTGACCACGTTGGTGTGTTTCCCTGTGTTAACGTTACGTGGGAGTTGTTGCGGGGTGTCAGACACCTACTCTGCACAATGAATGGTACCTGCTGTCAATCTCTCTCTTGTGGG
>NW_007103445.1:0-536 GCF_000164805.1 Carlito syrichta | reverse complement strand
ACCCTAGGTAGGTTGTGTGATGTCAGAAAGTCCTCCATTTCCTTAAGGTTTTCAAGTTTGTTTCTATACAAGTGTACGTAGTAGTCTCTAATGATCTTTTGTTTTCTTCAGGGTCGATGTGACTTCATCTTTTGTGTTTCTGATTGTGTTTATTTGGTTTTTTTCTCGTTTTTTCTTGGTCAGTCTAGCTAGGGGACCATCGATCTTGTTTATCCTTTTGAAGAACCAGCTTTTTGCTTCATTGACTTTTTGTAATATCTTTTTGTCTTCTATGTCCTGGATTTGGGTTCTTATTTTGGTGATCTGGATTCTTCTGCTGAAACTAGGGTTTTTGTGGTCTTGCTTTTCCAGCTTCTTTAGGTGACTTGGTAGGTTGTGAATTTCTGTTCCTTCCATTTTCTTCATGTGTGTTTGTAGGGATATAAATTCCCCTCTTCCTACAGCTTTCAGGGCATCCCAGAGATTTTGGTAAGATGTTTCTTCATTTTCATTTGTTTCTGGGTATCTTTTGATCTCTGTTTTGATTTCATCATTGA
>NW_007103444.1:0-794 GCF_000164805.1 Carlito syrichta | reverse complement strand
CTACTCCCACGACGTGTCAGGACCTCATAGGGACCCCTCCAATCGAGTCATAAAGGACTCTGTGGGCTCCAGAAGACCCCAGGCTCGATCAGACGCTCAACAGACCTGAATCCGCTCCAGTTCCTGGACACTGTGATCAGAGGGTTGGAAAAGGTCTCCTAGAGGCAGACGACCTAGGAACCGAAAGGGTCTCTCAGTGTTCCCGAGGGCTGCCCCGTTGGGGGGGGGGCGCACATAAGGACCGGTCACCCAGTGTCCCGGGGCCCCTTGAGCGCTCTCAGCACCCAGGGGGAAAGCCGAGGCACATAAGAGGCGGGGGGAGGGGGGTGACCGACGGTGTCATGGCTGACAGGAGCTCCCTCTGCAGCAGCGTCTTTTAGCCCAGAACACCTATCGCTGTCCAGAGCTAGGAGTCGCTTGCCAGTTCTACCTCGTGTCTACACTATCCTCTAACGTTAACCTACCCTGTACGGTTTCCTACATCTCGTTTCTCCCGACCCATCGACACCGCTACAATTCCTGTCCTCTGTTGTCCAGGATGTGTGAAAGTGACCTGCGGTGTACGTGAAATGCTACCGGTTATCTTGGATTCCTTCCCGGAACCACACCCTCTCCCTTCTTTAGCCTGCGTTCCCCTTCATGGATTCCAGAGGAGTTCATTCGAATCCACCTGGAAAGAAACATAGCAATCTCTCTTCTAGGCTACCTGGCCTTTTGCTAACTCAGCACCAGTGGACACTAACCTTGGAGGAAATAACTTTGTCATCTCTCTCTGGCATCTAAGGGACTGAAGA
>NW_007103443.1:0-328 GCF_000164805.1 Carlito syrichta | reverse complement strand
CCTACTTCCCCCGCCCCCACTTCCCGCACCTACCTTCCCCGGCGCACAGGTGGCGAAGCCCGAGGCCGCCCGGGAGCGCAGGAGCATCCCTGCCCGGCTGCTGCCTGGCGGGGCCGCGACGGGCGCTCAGGGAGGGAGGGCAGGGAGAAGCGCGGGCCGTCGTGGCCCTCGTGACCGGGTCAGGACGGGCCGGGCCAGGCCCGGCGCCCGAGGAGGAAGGAGGAGGTCGGGGGCGCCCTGGAGGCAGGACGGTGAGAGGCGCGCGGCGCGGGCGGGCGGAGTTTGGGTCTGGGATCTGGACTGTGGGCCGAGGGTGGGCCGGAGAGGA
>NW_007103442.1:0-710 GCF_000164805.1 Carlito syrichta | reverse complement strand
ATCTCCCTACTGGGAATATACCCTGAAGAACACAAATCACTCTATAAAAAAGATACCTGTTCACCTATGTTTATCGCAGCATTGTTCACAATAGTAAGAACCTGGAAACAACCATGCTGCCCATCAAAAGAGGACTGGATTAAAAAAATGTGGTACATATACACGATGGACTACTATGCAGCCATAAAAAAGAACAAAATCATGAATTTCGCTGCAACCTGGATGGAACTAGGGTCTATAATACTGAGTGACCTCTCACAAAAACAAAAATCCGAATATCACATGTTCTCACTCATATAATGGACCTTGAACATCCAATGTAATACTATGAGAAAATGACTGATGGTACTGGGAAACTATGGGGGGGAGGGGGATGGGATTAACAGTAGCAAATATCTGTCGGGGGATGGGAAAACACTTTTTATTTACAGGGTGCCTGAATGAAATGTCATTGTACACCTAACCCTGAACTGTACCCCACAAAACCATAATAAAAAATACTGATTACCGAAAAAAAAAAAAGAAATGAAATTAAACACACACACACACACACACACACACAAAAGAACAAAATCATGAATTTCACAGCAACCTGGATGGGACTAGAGTCTATAATACTGAGTGACCTCTCACAGAAACAAAGATCCGAGTATCACATGTTCTCACTCATATAATGGACCATGAACATTCAATGTAATACTATAAGAAAA
>NW_007103441.1:0-771 GCF_000164805.1 Carlito syrichta | reverse complement strand
TTAAAATACACAGATCTCAACACCACCAAAAATTTAAAAAATCAGGCAGTTATGGGTGGACCACGCCATGGTCCCAGCCGCTTGAGAGGCTAAGGGGGAAGGAGTATCTGTGACTAGGAGATGGATGCTGTGGTGAGCTCCGATCGTTCCATTGCACTCCAGCCTGCATGACAGAGGGTGACTCTGTCTCCAAAAATAAAAGAAAATAATGATATTGAGTGGTCTGTTTAATAACATAAAATTATAAAGACAGATCCGTTTTTTAAATTATATGCAAAAAAATTTTTTTTGTAGGACGGGCTCGGTGACTGAGACCGTGATCCCAGCATTTTGGGAGGCCGAGGCGAGTGGATCGCCTGAGCCCACGGGTTCGAGACCCACCCCGACACTTGGTAAAACTTCATCTCTACAATAAATCAAAAATTAGCTGGCCGTGGTGGCTCACGCCTGTAACTCCAGCTACTTGGAAGACTGAGGTGGAAGAATCGCCAGAGCCCAGCAGGTCGAGGCTGCGGTGACCTGGAGCGTGCCACTACAATGCAGTCTGGATGACAGAGTGAGACTCCTACTCCAAAGAAAAACTATGATACAGAAGCATGTAAATGATGCCTTCTGCACCGGACAGGACCCAGTGTCACTGCAGCTTCTGTTGGAATAGAACCGAGTAGGAATGATTAGCATGTTGATGCCCTTTTGTGGTGTTGCTCTCAGGACCAAGTAGGAATGACAAGCAGATTGATGCCCCTTTGTGGTGTTGTTTCAAGGACCGAA
>NW_007103440.1:0-727 GCF_000164805.1 Carlito syrichta | reverse complement strand
TTATCTGTAGTCATGACTTCTGTCCTGAGTTGTACACTAATATTGCTAATAGACATCCCAAAATTGATGTCTAAAATAATACTTTAAAAAAGTCTTCCTCTAACCGGACTCGGTGGCTCAGCCTGTAATCCCACACCTTTGGGAGGCTGAGGTGAGTGGATTGCCTGAGCCCGCGGGTTTGAGACCTGCCTGGGCAGTGAGACCTCATCTCTACAATAAATCAAAAAATCAACCGGGCATGGTAGCGCATGCCTGTAATTCTGGCTACTCGGAAGGCTGAGGTGGAAGGATCGCCGGAGCCCAGCAGGTCGAGGTTGCAGTGGCCGGGAGCGGCCACTGCACTCCAGTCTGGGTGACCGAGTGATATTCCAACTCAAAAAAAAAAAGTCTTCCTCATTCATTCTCCTCCATTTCAATAAATGTGACCACCATGCACCCTATTCTTAGGCCATAAGTCTTGGACCATATTGATTCCTATTTCTGACATTCAAGTTCACATTTATATCTGTGTTCAATCTGTCAGTAAACATTGTCAACCCCACCTTAAAAACATATCTGAAAGCCGGGCTCGGTGGCTCAGCCTGTAATCCCGCGCTTTGGGAGGCTGAGGTGAGTGGATTGCCTGAGCCGGTGGGTTCGAGACCCGCCTGGGCAACTTGGCGAGACCTCATCTCTACAATAAATCAAAAATTAGCCAGGCATGGTAGCGCACGCCTGTAATTCTGGT
>NW_007103439.1:0-846 GCF_000164805.1 Carlito syrichta | reverse complement strand
CTGATCTGTAGATTGACTAAAAGGCTAATGTTTATATTAAAAGACTTAAGAAAAGTCAGGGAAACAAGCATGTCATATTGTCATTTATGACATCAGCCTCAGAACTTTGACATCATAATGGGAGACACCTTGACTACTGAGCAATCCTTAGGCTTCAAGCACTTGTGTACAGTGCTCTGCCAAATGCGGTAGACATGGTGGATTTCATTCCCAACAAGTGAAGAGAACCATGTGTTCACACCTATCCAAAAATTCTACAGGGATAAGTGAGCATTCAAGGATCTTCTAAATGATGTAGTCTTTTTAAAAATTAAATCAGTGTTTATTGAGAGGACCGAGAAAACCCCCAACTGAGAGGGGACCACTGGGGGTTGCTCAAGAGGTAGTCTTTTATTAGTATGGTCACAGAGTCATGTTGAGGCTTGGTTATAGAACAACCAAACAACATTTCAGCACTTTCTTTAGTTTAGAAACTTTTGGATATTTTTAGTATTGTGCAATAGCGTTTGAGCACTGTCTCATACAGGATATGAACATTACTTTTGCTAAGATCATAATCAATTTTCCAGAATTTTCAATTATATACGTTTTTATACTAACGCAGAGTCCAAACACTTACTACATTGTAAATCTCCATGTTATTTTGGTTTATAAACATTGGACCCCAAATTCTCTTTATCTGTTTGCCTCATTTTAAATGCTTCGTGATTAAAAGTATCAGATTAATCGGATACTTTGTTGCACATTACAACATTATGTCTTAGGTAGAGAAAATACGAAGGGTAGTCAATGGAAATACACTTTTAAAAATGTAACTTGGGTTACAATATAAAGGGAAAGTGATTT
>NW_007103438.1:0-495 GCF_000164805.1 Carlito syrichta | reverse complement strand
CAATTCTCCAGTGGCTACTAGGGCAACCTGGGTTCCTAAGTGAGAATGACGACAACTCGAATAGAGCACTCCTATGAACATCAAAGTATATTATCTAAGACAGAAGTGTAATGCAAATTTAAACAGCAAATATCTAACACTGAATCATACACGATTTTCAGCAATGAAGAGCCTAGCCCCTCAAGTAAAGAGAAAAATTAAATCAAGCTATTAAATACAATTTTTGTTTATCTCTGATTTTAAGATAATTTTTTTTTTGGTTGAACCACCATGCCCATCATTGATTTTAAGATAATTTTTAGAGAAAATTTTTCAGTTAGATAATTTTGATACTTTTTATACGTACGTTATCTCATTTCATTTGCACTTTAGGAAAATATCAAGAATGGCCCTGCGCTTCGCTAGTTTCCTGTTGAATATGTCTCTGGTTCCTCTGTCTTTGATCCCGCATGTTTTATGGGTGCTGTGTGGATATATATATATATATATATATAT
>NW_007103437.1:0-665 GCF_000164805.1 Carlito syrichta | reverse complement strand
GAAAAATGTGAACGGTTGTTTGCTGGAGTGGAACTATGGCCTTCAAAACATTTTACTGAAACCTGCTACTTATTAATGATGAATGGTTCTTTGCCTTAAATGGTGGACAACCAAACTCTTCGACAACCAAAATATGAAATTCAAATTTCCAAGTGTAAATTATATTCAGATGAAAAAACATGCAGTAATATCCATAAGAATTGTTGTACTCTGTGCCAGGTAACAGCAGTTATCTCAATCTACCCTGTACAATTGTGGAGATGGGGGGAATCTAAGCTAAGGGATATCAAAACATCGTAGATATATGCTTCATCTTCTTCTTTCTGACCTGTCTTCCTCCTCCCATGTTTTGAAAACACTTTTCACTTTTTGTAAAATTATGTACTCAAAAGTGAACAATTTAAACCTGAGTTCAAAGGTGAACAAACACAGTTTCGCAGATTCGTGCTCTACAACAGTACATTGAAGGAGTTTATGAAATGTGCCTTTCGGTGTGGAAGAGAGAGGCTCAAAGGTAGAAGTCACATACCCACTGTCCTATGCAGTGGGCCATGACTTGGCTAGGTGGATGTGGATCGAGTGAAGGGTTACCATCTCAGCATCTCTTTCATCAGGATCCCTTGCTGTTAATGGTGATTTCATTCCTTGCCTTTTGTCTTGGTGTT
>NW_007103436.1:0-650 GCF_000164805.1 Carlito syrichta | reverse complement strand
TTTTCACCACACCCTCTCCAGTAACTGTTATTTTTTGAGTTATTGATAATTGCCACTCTGACTGGAGTTAGGAGGTATCTCAATGTGGTTTTGATTTGCGTCTCCCTGATGATTGGTGAGGTTGAACATTTCTTCATGTGTCTGTTGGCTGCTCGGATGTCTTCCTTTGCAAAGTGTCTGTTCGTATCTTTTGCCCACTTTATAATGGAGTTGTTTTTTTTTTTCTTTTCAGCACATTTGAGTTACTTGTAGATCCAAGATGTTAAGCCTTTGTCAGACCTGGATTTGGTAAATACTGTTTTCTCAGTCTGTAGGCTGTCTCCCTACTCTCTTGATAGTTTCTTTGACTTTGCAGAAGCTTGTCAGTTTAATGAGGTCCCACTTGTCTATCTTTTCTCTTATGGCCTGTGGGTTTCAGGTTTTGTTCAGGAATTGGATGCCAGTTCCAATTTCCATGAGGGTATGTCCTTCATTTTCTAAGGTTCTTATGGTTTGAGGTTTTACATTTACGTCCCTGATTCATTTAGAGTTAATTTTTGTGTATGGGGATAGATAGGGATCCTGTTTCAATCTTCTGTATGTGGTCAGCCAGTTTTTCCAGCACCATTTACTGAATAGGTTCTCCTCTCCCCAGTGGGATGTGGTGAAGG
>NW_007103435.1:0-801 GCF_000164805.1 Carlito syrichta | reverse complement strand
GTTTCTAGTAGGGCTGGTCACTGATGAGGCTTAGTTTAGCTGGGTAGGTTATTCGTGGTTGAAATTGATTATCTTTGAGGACTCTGAAGATTGGGCTCCAAGCTCTTCTAGCCTGAAGGGCTTCTGTAGATAAATCTACTGCTATTGTAATTGGTCTTCCCCAATAGGGAGTATGACCATTTTCTCTTGCTGCCTTTAGGATTTTTCTCTTTTATACCTACTTTGTTTAAGCAAATTGTTATGTGTCTGGGAGTTGGTCTTCTCATTTGTTGTCTTACAGGGGTTCTCTAAATCTCCTGTGTTTGAATTTTCATGTCTCTGATGGAGTGAGGGAAGTTTTCTTAAATAATTTCATAGAATGTTTTTTCCAGGGTCGTCTCTGTCTCTTTTTCTGCCTCAGGAAGTCCAATTTTTCTTAGGTTTGGTCTCTTGAAGAAATTGCTCATCTCTTGAAGGTTTTGTTCTGTCTTTTTAAGCTTCTTTTCTATGGTTTGGGAAGTTTGGGTTAGTTCTGTATTTTGGTCCTCAAGCTCTGAGATTCTTTCTTCTTCTTGGTTAATTCTGCTTTCCATGCTTATTAGTTCATTATTTATTTCAATCACCATATTCTTTGCTACTGTTATCTCAGTTATCAACTCCTTCCTCTTTTCCTCTTGTCTTTCTGCGGGGGACCAGCCCCTGCAAGTTTTGGGGAGTCCCTTTGAAGATGTGGTGGCGTCGGCGAATCTGTAGGGATAGATATTAAAAGAAAGAAAGATGGAAGGATAGATATAAAGAGGAAGAAAGAGAAAGAAAGAAAGT
>NW_007103434.1:0-780 GCF_000164805.1 Carlito syrichta | reverse complement strand
TAAGTAGCTCTAAATACAGGCGCGTGCTACCGCGCCCGGCTAATTTTTGGATGTATTGGAGAGATGATTCTTGCCCGTTTCTCTTTTCTAATGTAATATTTGTGTGCGATCTGCAAACTCCAATTTCGTATCACATTGGAGATTTGTTATCAGAAGCTACATCCTTCCTTAACTGCCTCCTGCTTCCCGTTCCGGTCATGGTCCTTCCGCGGAACTTGCTCCATGACACCAGGGTGACTGACTGTCAGTCTGGTATGGCTCCAGGTCCCTCCTTTCCTGGGCACTGCTCTCAAGAGCAGCCTTCACTGGATCAGGCGTAGCTCCTAGACCTCACACCTTCTTCTGTGTAATGGTGTGAAAGAGCTCCATGGAGCTCATGCTGGCACAAGAGCCAAAGATACAACATATTCAAGTCCGAGTGTCTGTATTATTATTCTATGCTATTCTGCCATAGAAGTTCAGTCGACATTTGAACTCCCATGTATGCTAATTATTCAGGACACAGGCTCGAATCTCTTGACAGTGGGCCCTTCGACCCATTGTGGTTGAGGAAATAGGGAGGAGCAGCACGAAAGGAAAATGGGAAAGCTTGATAGGATTGGCCTTCTTTGAAATTATGGGAAGTAATGTGGAAGTTATATTTGAAAGCATTAGAACACTTCACTGAGAATAAAAGCCTTGTTTAGTTCTTTTCAGTAAACCGATTTGGATTTTCCCCCTGATTTCCATCCAGTGGCGTCATTAGTGTTTACTTCACTCTGTGTCTTGCGATCATAGGAT
>NW_007103433.1:0-790 GCF_000164805.1 Carlito syrichta | reverse complement strand
AAGTGAAGAAATAACCTACACAACAATAGAAAATATTAGCAAACTATCCATTTAACAAGTAATTCACACCAGAATATATAAGAATCTCCAACAATTCAACAGAAAAAAAACACAAAAAATTCAAACAAAAAAATGAGAAAATGATCTAAATAGACATTTTGCTAAGGAAGATAATGGGAGTATGAAAAATTGTTCAACATAACTAATTATCAGGAAAATGCAAATCAAAACCTCTATGAGATATCCTCTCATCCAGTAGAATGGCTATTGTTAAAAATACAAAAATAAATAAATAAATAAATAGCAAATGCTGGCAAGGATACAGAGAAAGGGAAACTCTTATATACTGCTGGTAGGAATTTAAACTAGTGGTGTCACCAAGGAAAACAGTATGGAAGTTCCTAAAAAAACTAAAAACAAATCTGCCATATGTTCTGCTGGGTATATATCCAAAAGAAAGAAAATCAATACATCAAAGAGATCTCTGCACTTTTGTGTTTATTGTAGTCAAGATATAAAAACAATCTAAGTGACCATCAGTGGATGAATGGATAAATAAAAAGTAGTATATATAACACAGTGGAATATTATTCAGTCACAAAAAAGAATTAAATCCGGTTATTTGCAGCAACAGGAATGAAACTGGACCATCATTAAGTGAAATAAGCCAGGCACAGAAAGACAAATATTGTATGCTCTCATTACAGAGAGTAGAATGACAGTTACCAGAGGCAGAGAACAAAATGGAGTGGAGTTAAGAAAGAGTAGGTGGTTAAGAAGCACAAAAATT
>NW_007103432.1:0-673 GCF_000164805.1 Carlito syrichta | reverse complement strand
CGTGCCAATGCTACTGTGTTGTTCTGGGTACTTCCTATTTAACAGTATTTCCTTTGGGGAGGGGCTTTCGTGGCTGGCACTCTCCTGTGGGAGGGACCAGTGGACACTGGCCCGAGTCCAAGCAGCATAAAGCAACAGGCAAAACTCTTTCCATTGAGCTGTGTTTCCATGGTTGGTGTTCCACCCATGACTGCAGAGGCTGTCTTTTCAAGGGGCTATGCGATTGTTGATGCCATCGGCCCCCCTGCTTTTTGAGGCCGAACAAGGACAGGACTCTGCTTCGCTCATGTATTTAACCACCAGATTTTGCAGCGACGGTCCATCTAGAGTCACTCTACAGAACACAACCTTTAAAAACTTACTAAATAGGCAATGTTTCACCATTAATCTCGCTTTGGACAATAGATGCCAGTCCGCTGTTCATCCACATACGAACAAGACACAGAGAGCGGCCGATTGCAACCCTTGCTTCATTATAATAATAAAAACCCCAGTCAGACACAGAAGCTCATGACTGTGATCCCAGCATTTTGGGATGCAGTGGCAGGAGGATACGTTGAGCCCGGAAGTTTGTCGGGAAACTTCATCGTTATGAAAAATACAAAAAACCCTGGAGTATGGTGGTGTGTGTCTTGAGTCCCAGCAACTCAGAAGGCTGAAGTGAGAGGACCGC
>NW_007103431.1:0-650 GCF_000164805.1 Carlito syrichta | reverse complement strand
GGGTCTGGCGATCCTTCCGCCTCAGCCTTCCTAGTAGCCGGAATTACAGGCATGCGCTAAAACACCGGGTTAATTTTTTGATTTTATTGTAGAGATGAGGTCTCGCCTGCCCGGGCCGGTCTCGAACCTGCGGGCTCAGGCAACCCACTCACCTCAGCTTCCCAAAGGCGCGGGATTACAGGCTGAGCCACCGAGCCGGGCTCCCTTACCCCCTTTCGATCTCCCCCTTCAGATGACCAGTGTTGTCTCATTCTTTGTGTGTGTGTTGGAGTCTCACTCTGTAACCTAGACTCGGGCAATCCTTCCACCTCAGCCTTCCAAGTACCTAGAACTCCAGGCATGTGCTACCATGCCTGGTTTATTTTTGATTTATTGTAGAGACGATGTTTCACCGAGTGGCCCGGCTGATCTTGACCTCCTGGGCTCAGGCACTCCTCTGTCCTAGGCCTCCAAAAGTGCAGGGATGACAGGCTGAGCCACGGCACTCGGCCTTTATCTCATCTTTATGTCCATAGGTACATAGTGTTTAGCTCTCTCATATAAGTGAGAGGATGTGGTATTTGGTTTTCTTCTGCATTAACTTGCTTAGGATTGCGGCATCCGGCTGCATCCACGTTGTTGCGAGAGACGTGACTTGATTCTTTATGGCT
>NW_007103430.1:0-680 GCF_000164805.1 Carlito syrichta | reverse complement strand
CTTGAAGGGAAGTGGTGGAAGACTATATCCACGTATACTTCTTGATCTTCAGGGAAAAGCTGAAAGTTTCACCATGGCGTAATCATGATAGTTTTGTGTATTCCTATGTGGCCTTTATCAGGTGAAGGAGGTTGTCTTCTATTCTGAGTTACATTTTAGCGTTTGTATCATGAATCAGTGTGAATTTTTCTCAAATCCCTTCGACCTCAATAAAGAAGGTTGTATGTGGCTACTTTTATACTGCTAGTGCGGTATTTCCCTTTGATTGAGTTTTGTTGAAATGACATTTACGTTTTGTACGTTGTGCTACACATGTTTCCCAGAAATCAATCCCACTTGGCATGGTTTCTAATTGAATTCATTTTACTATACGTGGCTGAGGATTGGTGTCCGAAATGCTGATGAATGCCTTCCAATGAATAATTGAAGAAAAAGCCTAGAGATTCCACACCTGCAGCAACAGTATGGGAGCTCGGTGGACATCCACTCGGAGAACAATCCTAGCCCGTGATAGCTGCTGCTTTCCAAAAGTTCTTCAAAGTCCCTGGAAGTTGTCCTAATTTAGGCATCCAAACCACCAGAAAGGTTTGGTCTCCGAGAGAGCATTGAGAGTAGGTGGCACACGGCCATGACCTATCCCCACCCCGAACTGTACATGATGAAAGGTCTGCTTGGTTGAG
>NW_007103429.1:0-738 GCF_000164805.1 Carlito syrichta | reverse complement strand
TGAGCCATCGAGCACGGCTGGATGGGTATGCATTTTTAATGGTCCCTTGAAAAGTCAGGACCACTTCTCTTCTCTCCCCACCTGGGCATCAGAAGCCTAGGACTCTCACTGGAAGTACAGTTTAGAAGTTGAGGGAGAGATGGAGCTTGTGGAAGAGGAGCAAGGACATAGGTTGAAATATAGGAGCAACTTGAAAAATAGAGCAGAGAGGAATGAGTCTCAGTCATTTGCGTAATTCATTTCTTGTGTATGACATTTAAACTGCTTTTTACAATCAGTAGCTAGTTAGAAATCTCCCTGTTGCCATTTTATTTTATTTTATTTTATTTTGAGTTGGGGTCTCACTCTGTTGCCCAGACTGGAGTGCAGCGGCCGCTCCCGGCCACCGCAGCCTTGACCTGCTGGGCTCCAGCGATCCTTCCACCTCAGCCTCCCGAGTAGCTGGAATTACAGGCACGCACTACCACACCCAGCTAATATTTTGTTTTATTGTAGAGATGAGGTCTCACCTGCCCAGGCGGGTCTCGAACCCGCGGGCTCAGTCAATCCACTCTCCTCAGCCTCCCAAAGGAGTGGGATTACAGGCTGAGCCACCAAGCCCGGCTCCTGTTGCCATTTTATACTGCCAAATTATTTACTATTTTTCTAGCAGTCCTAGCAAGTATGATCATACATCTAGGAAACTTGGGAGAGCCAGGTTATACACAGTAAAATTAATAAGAGAATATGGTGAGATAG
>NW_007103428.1:0-343 GCF_000164805.1 Carlito syrichta | reverse complement strand
TTTGTTATTAATCTTTTAAATTTGGACTCTTCAGGCTATTCAGCTATGGCTAGACATTGAAATCCAGAAGGAACTATAAAACCTCTGATAAAATGGAAGCCTCTCCTTACAGGGAAAGGGGAAAGCCTGCTATATTTCGTGCCCAAGTCAAACATGTTATTAATTGTAAGTTTTCTTATGAAAGGCATCCCAACTCCCTCCCTATTTGTTTTTATAATATTTCTGCTTTTAGTAATTACCAGGCTTCTTGCTTAATGTCTTCCTTTAAGTTTCTGAGTTTAGAAAACCCTTATCAAGACAATATAAAGGACGGTTGGTGACTGGAGATGTTAAGACCTGGAGG
>NW_007103427.1:0-800 GCF_000164805.1 Carlito syrichta | reverse complement strand
TTATTTATTTTATCAAAGTGAGATATGTATATATTAAATAAGAAAATAATGCAAATAATACAAAATGGCTTCTATTCAAAATAAGTCATTTATCTACGTCAACCCTCTCTATCTTTCTGTTTCTCTGACCTAAGCTGACCTAATAATTTCTATTTGTAATTGTTCTGATGGCCTCTTCTATAATGTTGCAGAACATATGAAGTTCTGTTTCTTTTTTACCATCTCTGTTTCTTTTTTATCATCTACTGACACTGTAATACAAATGATGGGGTATATTACATACACAGTCCCTCTCTTCAATGTTCCAGAGTTATATTAGTTTGGGCCATTCTAGTGATTGCCTTTGTCATGTGCTAACATGCTTATGTTTTTATTTATAATTGTATCATTGTTTGAGAATTAGGAGGCTGGTTCTGTGCTGCTTTTCAATCTAGGTCTTATCATAGAAATAATCCTGACTAAAGTTTTGAGAACATGGGCACTGTAGGAATCCTGACTAAAGCTTCTGACAAAACTTTGACTAACTGATAGTCTTTGCCTTAGAGTACATAAGTTTATTTGACTGATTCTGAAGTGCCAAAACAAGGAAGTCTTTTTATTGGTTTTAGGTAAAAATAAATACCAACATGACCATACTCTGTAGACTTTTAGGACACTACATTTTGCTTTTTCTTCCAATGTTACCTTAGTCTCATCATAGAAGAGCATAAGTTCTGTGGAGTCATGGGCAACATATAAGATCTGTGGAGTCATGGGTTACATTTTTCTCTTTAATATGCAGCTCATTAATTATACAAGCA
>NW_007103426.1:0-704 GCF_000164805.1 Carlito syrichta | reverse complement strand
TCACACCTCAACAAAATAGACAAAGGTGAAATGCAAGCCAGGCTTGGGAAAGCTCCCAGCCCACATCTGAGCAGCCACTCAACTGGGGCAGCTGCCAGGGATGATTGGGGAGTGGCTGGTACCCCACAACAGGACCTCTGTGGAGCCTCTGCACAGGAGGACCATTTATCCAGGGGCAGGGCCTGCCACCTTATGACCTGATTTCACTTTTCAGTGACACAGAACACACCCTGCCACATTGCAAATCTGAGAAGCCATGGAGGCCCCATGAGGCCAAGGAAGAGGCCAATCCCTTTGATGGAAGACTGGGCCATGGCCACTGGAGACAACAATGGGCTGCAGATTGGTGAGGACAGCTGGGCAGGGTGAGAATCCCAGTGACAGGAACTGAACAGGAACTTGCCTCAGGCTTAATTGAGGAATGTTTTGGTAAAGCTACAGTGGACACCTGTCACCTTGTGTGTTCAAAATCCATTCCCCAAACTTTGGGGCAGCATCTCAAGCTAGTCAAGGAGAACCTCCCTTCTCTACTTGTATTCTCTGGGGTGCTGGTTCCTAGGCTGATCAACACCAAGCCTTTGACCCCACCCAACCTCAATGGCTCCTAGGCTCAAGTGCCAGCTCCACCATAGATCAGATATGTAATTCACCCTGTGATAGCCATAAAGCCTGTTATCTCATCGGACAGAGTCCTCAGCCTATGG
>NW_007103425.1:0-807 GCF_000164805.1 Carlito syrichta | reverse complement strand
GTTTCCTTGTATTATTTTTATTCCTCATAAATTTTGTTTAGTCGCAAGGGCTCCTGAAAATAAATCTAACAAGTAAGATGCTTAGTAAGATGGCTGATTTATTTGCCTGACGTTTAGATACATTCACACAGAAACTGAGCATCAGTTTGTTGGTTTTTGTTCCTTCTTTCGTTGTAGGTAGTTCAAGGTGACCTTTGTGGGGGAAATACTTTTAATGGCAAATTCACCTCATTGTTTAAAGAAAGCAGACCCAAATCCTTTTATGCCACAGCAGAATTACTGAAGGTTTTCAGTAAATTGAAATGTGATACATCATGTTGTATTAAAATTAAGTAGGGGGTTATTAGCTAAAGAACATTTGTGTGAATAATTTGCACATTGTAAATTCTTTTGCATAATACATTACTGTAAACTGTTAAGGTTACTGTAAAACAAAGCTGAATCTTATTGGTAGCTGCTAAAATAGAAAACGATTCATAATTTTTAATTGACTGTTTTGTCTTTTGACTTTGTATTTTAGAAATAAGTGTAATTTTTCAGGAGTGACAAGACACGATGGGAGTTACGTGTTGGTACCATTTGTGACCTTTTCTCACTGTGCTAATGGCACTATGATTTTAGGCTATAATCATGCATCCTTATCACTTGAGAAAATATTGACTTGTGACTTGAGGTCACCCCAAATGTGCACATGAGCATAATTGTGAAAATGTTTACTGATTCACTAGCCTGGCTTATATTGTTTTACAAATTAGTTTTATGTTTCATCACGAAAATTTCAGTTGATTTGATTCAGTTGTTTGCAGT
>NW_007103424.1:0-885 GCF_000164805.1 Carlito syrichta | reverse complement strand
AGGAAGGAATACTCTCATGGAAATCGGAACTGGCATCCAATTCCAGTACAAAACCCGAAACCCACAGGACTTAAGAGAGAAGATAGACAAATGGGACCTTATTAAACTGACAAGCTTCTGCAAAGCCAAAGAAACCATCAAGAGAGCAGGGAGACAGCCTACAGACTGGGAAAAAGTATTTGCCAACTCTAGGTCTGACAAAGGCTTAACATCCTGGATCTACAAGGAACTGAAACGTACTGAAAAGAAGAAAACAAACAACCCCATTATAAAATGGGCAAAAGACATGAACAGACACTTCACAAAAGAAGACATTCGAGACCAACAAACACATGAAGAAATGCTCAACCTCACTAATCATCAGGGAGATGCAAATCAAAACCACACTGAGATACCACCTAACTCCAGTCAGAATGGCAATTATCAACAACTCAAAAAATAACAGCTGCTGGAGAGGGTGTGGTGAAAAGGGAACACTTCTACACTGTTGGTGGGAGTGTAAACTAGTGCAACCTCTGTGGAAAGCAGTGTGGCGATTCCTAAAAGCTCTAAAAATTGACCTTCCATATGACCCTGCAATCCCCCTACTGGGAATATACCCTGAAGAACACAAATCACTCTATAAAAAAGATACCTGCACATATGTTTATCGCAGCATTGTTCACAATAGCAAGAACCTGGAAACAACCATGCTGCCCATCAAAAGAGGACTGGATTAAAAAAATGTGGTACATATACACGATGGAATACTACGCAGCCATAAAAAAGAACAAAATCATGATTTTGGCAGCAACCTGGATGGAACTAGAGTCTATACTACTGAGTGACCTCTCACAGAAACAAAGATCCGAGTATCACATGTTCTCACTCATACAGTGGACCTTG
>NW_007103423.1:0-422 GCF_000164805.1 Carlito syrichta | reverse complement strand
AGGGTCGCCCCCGGGACGCGGCTCACCCTCGAGGGCGCCTGCTGCCTGCGCGCGCGTCTCCGGCCACCCGCGCCGCCGCGGTATTTATGAGTTTGCAGGTGCCGAGGCCTCCCGCCGCCTACAGCCGTCCCAGCCCCGGAAGAGCCGGTCACCTCGGGGTGACGGGCTCCCCAGACAGCCGGGGCCCCGGGTCCCACAGGTCCGGCCGGTCCCGGGCGCCCCACGCCCACCCGCCCGCCCCCCGCAGGGCGGGGCGCGGGAAGGGGGACCCAGGAAGGCTCGGTACGCCGCCGCCGCCACCTCCGAGCCGGCCACCAGGTGAGCGCCCAGACAGGTAAGGCCGCCCTGGTGCCCCAGGCGCCCCCCACCCAGCTGCGGAGCCCCCAGGGCACGGACATCGGCCCCCACCTTTGGCCCTGCCC
>NW_007103422.1:0-395 GCF_000164805.1 Carlito syrichta | reverse complement strand
CAGCTGGCTATCCAGCTGGCTGGCTAGGCAGCTAGGCAGTTATGTCAGCCTGCTAGCCAGCTGGCTAGCTAGTTAAGTCACCTAGTTAAGTCACCTGGCAAGACAGCTGGCTAGCTAGGTAGCTAGATAGTTAAGTCAGCTGTCTAGCCTGCTGCCTAGATATTTAAGTCACCTAGCTAAGTCAGCTGGCTAGCCAGTTGGCTAGCTAGATAGCTTTCTAATTAAGTGAGCTGGCTAGACAACTGGCTAGCTACTTAAATCAACTAGTTAAATCAGCTGGCTAGCCACCTGGCTATAGCAATATAGTTAATTCAGCTGACAAGCAAGCAGGCCAGCTATTCACATCAGCTACTTAAGTCAGCTTGGTAGCCAGCTGGTTAGCTAGGTAGCAAGCT
>NW_007103421.1:0-553 GCF_000164805.1 Carlito syrichta | reverse complement strand
CCAGATGGCGGTGGCACTGTGGTCGAGGAGGAGTTGCTCTAGGGGGGCTGTGTGAGGGAGGAGCCCTGCATGGGATCTGTGGGAGGGAAGGGGCTACTCTGGGGGTCATTCGTGGTGAGGAGCCCCTGGGGTTCTCTGAATCTCTCCTTGGCTGCATTATCAATGGCATATGCGACTTTCATGAGAGGGATTAAAGCCCCTGATGAAGGGATTAAGCCAAATGCTCTTCTGTGCATTGCTGGTAAGTGGTAAGTCTGGTAGAAGTGACTGGGCTGGCTGTCATCTGGGGTGCAGGCTCCTCTGGCTAGGGGCAGAGATGAGGATACAGACACTCCACCCCGGAGACCCTCTGGGCACCACGGGTCTCCCTCCCTCCATTGGCCTCACGCAGGAGCAGCCTCCCTCTGGGTATTTTCAGGCTGAGGCATCCCAGGAGGCAGCCTTCCTGGGCCATGCATGCCTGCTCACAGTCCCGAGGCCCATGGGGAGAACAGGTTTCTCCTGAGGACCCTGGCTGGGTGGGTTAGGGAACCAGCTTCGTGTAGTTTCTGTG
>NW_007103420.1:0-540 GCF_000164805.1 Carlito syrichta | reverse complement strand
AAGCCATCCGAACAAAGGGCGGTTCAAGAGCGTACATTCAAATATGTGTGTGTGGATGAAAAATAAAAGGGGATGACTCACCAAAGGCGCAGAAAGGCATAAGGTAGCTGTTGGAGTTTCAAGGTCCTTCGTGGAGTTACTTCGCCAGTCAGAGAGGAAAAGAGTAAAGAAACCAAGCACTTTGTCTCCCACCCTTACAGGCTCTGGCGGTTCGAACTTTCCTTTGGGGACTTTCTTGCCTCCCTAGGGAGTAGCCATAGGTAGAGACCGTCAGTTGTCCTTTGAGATGCAGCTCGGTCCACGGGGAAACTCCGAAATCTTGGTTAGAAGGAAGCAACCTTAGTGCCTCACCCAGTCAGGCCACAGCGGTCTGAAGTCTTTCCCTGGAGCTGCATGCTGAAGTGTCGCCCCAGCTAGAGCCTTCAATTGCCACCAGTTTCCAACACAGTCCACAGAGGGCCACCAGATAGGAAATATGACAGAGAGAGAGAGACAGAGAGAGAGAGAGAGAGAGAGAGATCTCGGATGTTTCGGTGGAAC
>NW_007103419.1:0-365 GCF_000164805.1 Carlito syrichta | reverse complement strand
GATGCCACCGCACTCCAGTCTGGGCGACAGAGTGAGACTCCAACTCAAAAATAAATAAATAAATAAATAAAAAATAAAAATAAAAATATTGGCTTCTGTTTCCAAACAAGGGCATGCTGGATCCAGATATGAATAGGACAAAGTGGGCCTCCAAGAAGCACACAGCCGAGCAGACTGAGAGGTAGCCAGGGGACGTTTTATGCCCAGTACGTGGTGACTTGGGTGGGGGCAGGGAGAGGAGGGAGGTGGGTGGGGAAACAGGATCGAACTCTGGGATGCTGGAGGAAGAACAGGAAACACCAGATCAGTCATAGGAGGAGGGAGGGGAGGGCTTCACGTGCAAATTTGGTTTCTTCATTTTCTCT
>NW_007103418.1:0-353 GCF_000164805.1 Carlito syrichta | reverse complement strand
GGCCATAAATCAAGCATAAGCAAATTTAAAAGGACCGAAATTCTACCAAACACCTTCTTGAACCACAGTGGAATAAAAATAAACACTGAAATCAACAAAATCTTCCCAAAACCCACAAAGACATGGACACTAAATAACATGATGCTAAACAACTCCTGGGTCAAAGACGAAATCAAAACAGGGATCAAAAGATACCTTGAGGGAGACGGGGGAAGATGGCGATGGCATAGGCGAACTGGTGAGATTCTCTGAACGTGAGTTCCCAAAAAGGCTATCACTTCACTACCCCCATCCCCCAGCCCACCACCAACTGCGATGGGGTCAGGCCCGGGGAACTTCAGTCCCACGCAAGG
>NW_007103417.1:0-364 GCF_000164805.1 Carlito syrichta | reverse complement strand
TTGTTTCCAGGTATCTTTTGTTCTCTGTTTTGATTTTATCATTGACCCAGGAGTTGTTTAGCATCATACTGTTTAGTGTCCATGCCTTTGTGGGTTTTGAGGGACCTTGTTGGTGTTAATGTTTATTTTTATTCCACTGTGGTCTGAGAAGTTGCATGGCAAATATCAGTCCTTTTAAATTTGCTTATGCTTGATTTATGGCCAAGAATGTGATCGATCTTAGAATACATTTCATGCTCTGATGTAGAATGTGTATTCTGTGGTCTTTGGATGGAGTGTTCTGTAGGTATCCATTAAGTTCATGTGTTCAAGAGTCACATTGAGGTTCCGGATCTCATTGCTGATTTTTTGTCCTGATGATCTG
>NW_007103416.1:0-796 GCF_000164805.1 Carlito syrichta | reverse complement strand
AGCCTTCCAAGTAGCTGGAACTACAGTCTCGCCCTACCACGCCCGGCTAATAATTTTTTGATTTATTGTAGAGATGAGTTCTCGCCAAGTTGCCCAGGCGGGGTTCAAACCTGCGAGCTCAGGCAATCCATTCACCTCAGCCTCCCAAAGGCGCGGGATTACAGGCTGAGCCACCGAGCCCGGCAATATATATTTATTTTTAAGCATAAGAAAAATATTTTAACTTATACTGAGAAATATGACAAAAGAAGAGTTTTTCCATACTAAAAGTTAAATATGATATTAAAGAAAGTCAGTCATGCATGCTATTGAGAATGTCTATAATTTCTTTTACAGAACTATGGAAGATTCAGACTAGATGTGGAAATAGTTTTCTGAATTTTTTTTTGTATTTCCTTGGACTTAACCTCTTCTCGAAATTGGAGTTTTTATGAAATGAACTATCATGGCTAATGGCTGAACAGTTATAAATGAATGATTATGTTGTAACACATATGAATTGATGGTTTCATTATGAGTCTTTCAGATTAACTTCTTAAAATGTTCCACCACAGCAGTCTTATAAATTTTGTTTAATTACATCTGTAAATATCATGTGCGGCATAACATCCAATAAAGAAAAATCAAATTGTCTTCAGGTTGTATGTGTCCTTTTTTCCATGAGTCAAAGGATGTTTATTCCACAGCAAGAAATTGTCACTTGTTAATAAAGTCTGAATTAAAGTGACTTATCTACTACAGAAACGGTGACTTTTCAACTTTGGTGGGTCTGGTTTAGTTTTATGTGACCAAGATG
>NW_007103415.1:0-614 GCF_000164805.1 Carlito syrichta | reverse complement strand
TTCCATGTCAAAGTAACGTTGGATGTCAACCGAAAATGGAAAGGAGAAAGGGTTAGCGAACCAGGTTAGGGAGAGCCAAGGTGAGGAGGAGTTTTCCTGTGCCGACTTGGATGGCACATCCACATCTTGCAAGAATATGGGCAGAGTCTCTGGTGGAAGATGACAGGAGCTTTTCATGGGGACAGCAAGATGGTGTCCGTTCAAGTGGCTGTTTCGAGCTGGTGAAGTCCTGTTCTTTTTATGGTCACAAAGCCTTCTGATGAGGTCTGACAGTGGAAGGGCATATGCCTGGTTCTGTTCTCACCCGGTTGCCTGTGGTGTCTATTGGGTGAGGCAAACAACCGGTCCCTGTTGGCATGAGGTCTTTTAGGAAATAAGATAAAGTCTTTTTCTCAGATGGAGTTACTTGTGTAAAGGGTGCCCCGTACACTCTCCGATATAAAGATCTTTTTCTACATTAAGTTTGAGCTGTAAAAATAAAATGCTATGTTCATTAAAAATTATTGAAATTTAAGATGTAGACACTTTTATTTTCTGTCGATCTTCCTATATCTGTCATAATAACTGAAAAGAAAAATATGTGTTTTCTAGGAACTTCCAGTGTCTTCTTGTTT
>NW_007103414.1:0-469 GCF_000164805.1 Carlito syrichta | reverse complement strand
GTTGTTTTTTGAGTCTTGGAAGGCCTGGTACCAGGACTTTGAGCAGGTACCAGGTCCCCGACCCTTGCTAGGAGTCTTCCAAGACAGAACCGGAAACCCAAGAGACCCAGAAAGCCATCCGAACAAAGGGCGGTCCAAGAGCGTACATTCAAATATGTGTGTGTGGATGAAAAATAAAAGGGGATGACACACCAAAGGCGCAGAAAGGCATAACGTAGCTGTTGGAGTTTCAAGGTCCTTCGTGGAGTTACTTCGCCAGTCAGAGAGGAAAAAAGCAAAGAAACCAAGCACTTTGTCTCCCACCCTTACAAGCTCTGGCGGTTCGAACTTTCCTTTGGGGACTTTCTTGCCTCCCTAGGGAGTAGCTCTAGGCAGAGACCGTCAGTTGTCCTCCGAGATGCAGCTCGGTCCACGGGGAAACTCGAAATCTTGGCTAGAAGGAAGCAAAGATTTAACCTTAGTGCATCAC
>NW_007103413.1:0-342 GCF_000164805.1 Carlito syrichta | reverse complement strand
TTCCAGTTAGATAATTTTGATACTTTTTATACGTATGTTATCTCATTTCATTTGCACTTTCGGAAAATATCAAGAATGGCCCTGCACTTCGCTAGTTTCCTGTTGAATATGTCTCTGGTTCCTCTGTCTTTGATCCCGCATGTTTTATGGGTGCTGTGTGGATATATATATATATATATATATATATATATATGCTTCTTTTTAATTTCAAGTTTGTCACTCGGTGAAGTTTAGGCTTCTATTGAATTTCTTACCCAAGTAGTTAACGTGTTATCCTAGGAATAGTTGTTTAATCCTTACCCCCTTTCTTTTTCTTTTTCTTTTTCTTTTTTTTTTTTGAGT
>NW_007103412.1:0-730 GCF_000164805.1 Carlito syrichta | reverse complement strand
TAACCTGGTTCGCTAACCCTTTCTCCTTTCCATTTTCTGTTGACATCCCACGTTACTTTGTCATGGAATGTTTAATCTGTGATTTTTATATATTGGTTAAGTGCACTACTATCTACTGTGTGTGATATTGGCTGGACTGGAGGAGTGGCTTGAGCCTGCCTGCCTGACGCTCTTACTACCTGGTAAAAGGGAAGTACGAAGTAGCGTTGTCTCCTCGGGAACACCGTGTAGCTTGTGGCTTTTAAGATCACACCAGCCTCGGTAAAATTCTGACATTTTGGAACACTACAAATATGGGTGTACCTGGTCTGACCTCGTGCCACTCAGGATATAGAATGTAGAAGTAATTATTTTTAGAGTGGTCATCTCACTCTGTCGTTCAGGTTGAGTGCGGTGGCACAATCTCAACTCACCACCACCTCTACCTCATGGGCTCAGGTGACCCTTCCGCCTCGGCACCTCAGCCTCCCAAGTATCTGGGACTACAGGCATGTACCACCCCATGCCTGAATATTTATTTATTTTATTTTTGGTAAAGACAAGGTTTTGCTATCGAAAGGGTGTAAGTCGAAGTCAATATAGCCGAAAAGCTTGAATCCTTCCTAGGAAAAGGAGCAAAGCATTGCAGGAGGGTGTTGCAGCCAGAACCCGGATGCAGTATTACAAAGGCTACTCACACCGGGTGCAGTGGCTTACACCTGTAATTACTCCCAGTACTTTGGGGGGTGGA
>NW_007103411.1:0-818 GCF_000164805.1 Carlito syrichta | reverse complement strand
GTGGCCAGACTGTAGCTTAGCAAAGGAATATTCACTGCTGTGTAAAGTTGAATGTCTTTTTAACATTCCCTTTGATGGGGGCAGGTCTTTAGGTGAACGAGGAGTTGTCTGTTCTACATCATCATGAAGGTGACAGGTAAGCACAGGTACTGACATCAGGTGAAGCACAGCAGGCAGATGGGTGGGTTAGTCACGTGACTGTTGCCATGTTTATGGGGTCTGTGTCATGAAGGTCATGAGGTGCTAATCAGGTTAACTTGTTTACAAAACAAGTTGGGGAGGGAACGTAAAACAATGATCAATAGCTATCTCGGAGGAACCTGCTGTATCCTTGGCTAGTGATTAGAGGATACATTAAAGCAAACTGCTGGCCAGGCTCGGTGGCTCAACCTGTTATCCCAGCACTTCGGGAGGCCAAGGCGAGTGGATTGCCTGAGTCCGCGGGTTAAAAACCCACCAGCGCAACTTGGTGAGACCTCATCTCGACAATAAACCAAAAATTATCTGGCAGCAGTAGCGCACACCTGTAGTTCCAGCTACTCGGAAAGCTGAGGCGGAAGGATCGCCAGAGCCCAGCAGGTCAAGGCCGCGGTGGCTGGGAGAGGCCACTGCACTCCAGTTTGGGTGACAGAGTGAGACTCCAACTCAAAAAAAAAAAAACTGCTAGAAAAAAATGGCAAAGCTAGGCAATGTTGCAATGGCTACTCATTGCATACATTGACTCCATTTGCATTCCTTTCAACATGAAAGCTAGGTAACAGCTACAGTCCCATGGAATCCAGGTAGGAGCTGAAATGTTGGGACCTGCCAAGCTCCCA
>NW_007103410.1:0-518 GCF_000164805.1 Carlito syrichta | reverse complement strand
ATTCTTGGGCTCAATGATCCTCCTTTCTCAGCTTCCTGAACAGCTAGCGGTGCCAGTGTGTTCCAGGCATGGGATCTTGCTATGCTTATCAGGATGGTCGCAAACTCCTGGGCTTAAGCAATTCTCCTAGATAAGCCTCCCGTAATATTGGAGTTGCAGTCATAAGTCACTGAATCCAACCTGTATCATTTGATAAAATAGTACTCAGCAGTTAAGGAAAAAAGGAACTAATAATGCTCATTACAACATAAATGATTCTTCTTCTCTTCTTTTTTTTTTTTTGAGTTGGATTCTCACTCTGTCACCCAGACTGGATGCAGTCGTATGCTCTCAGTCATCACAGCCTTGGCCTTTTGGGTCCAGCATTCTTTCCGCCTCCGCCTTCCAAGTAACTAGAACTACGGGCGCGTCCTAATATGCCCGTCTAGTTTTTGATTTATTAAAGAGGTGAAGTCTCGCCAAGATGCCTGGGTGGGTCTCAAGCCCACGGACTCAGGCAATTCACTCGCCTCGGCCTC
>NW_007103409.1:0-748 GCF_000164805.1 Carlito syrichta | reverse complement strand
CAAGTCATCTGAGACTGGGTAATTTATAAGGAACAGAAAATTACATTTCGTTTTTGGAGGCTGAGAAGTCCAAGACAACGGCATCAGCATTTGGAGGGTATTCTTGCTGTCTTTTCACATAGTGGGAGAGCAGAAAGGCAAAAGTGACCAGCTCATCCCTGCAGCCCTTTTACAAGGCATTAATCCCTTTATTAGGTTGGAGCTCGCATGACTTAATCACCTCCTAAAAGATCCTACCTCTTACTACTGTTGCTTTGGGATCTGAGTTCCACCATGAATTTTGGAGGAGACACGAATATTCAGACCACAGCAAGGACTTTACTTTCTCTTCTGGGAAAAGAATTAGTGCATTTTCAGTTGAATGACTGATAGTTGTATCATGTTAGGAGATATTCTCACCTTATCATTGTCTTCATTTGTTTTGTTTTGTTTTGAGTCGGAGTCTCACTCTGTCACCCAGACTGGAGTGCAGTGGCCACTCCCGGCCACTGCGGCCTCAACTTGCTGGGCTCCGGCGATCCTTCCACCTCAGCCTTCTGAGTAGCCGGAATTACTGGCATTCGCTACCACACCTGCCTGATTTTTTTTTAATTTATTGTAGAGATGAGGTCTCGCTGCCCAGGCGGGTCTCGAACCCGTGGACTCAGGCAATCCACTTATCTCAGCCTCTCAAAGGCACGGGATTACAGGCTGAGCTGCTGAGCCACCAAGCCAACTTATTGTCTTCATTTGAAGATCAAGTATATGA
>NW_007103408.1:0-510 GCF_000164805.1 Carlito syrichta | reverse complement strand
TGAGACCAAACAGATCCTCAGACAAGGTTTTACTGGGAATTTGTTCAAAGGAGAAAACACGGGAGGAAGATTTGAGAGCTGGCTCCCTGAAGGGGGCTGCCCAGCGCCTTTTATTATGGAAGGAGAGGGGTGAAGCATCAAGAAGGTGTGTGTCAGCAGGAATAAGCTTTAAATATGCAGACATAGAATAAATAAATTTCAAGTATAAAAAATGATGAATTAGCTTAACCTACTTTGGGTTTTTTGTGTTTTGTTTTGTAGATACAGAGTCTTGCTATATTGCCCGGGTTAGAGTGCATCGCAGACTTAAACAATCGGGCTCAAGCGGTCCTCTCACTTCAGCCTTCTGAGTTGCTGGGACTCAAGACACACACCACCATACTCCAGGGTTTTTTGTATTTTTCATAACGATGAAGTTTCCCGACAAACTTCCAAGCTCAACATATCCTACTGCCACTGCATCCCAAAAGGCTGGGATCACAGTCATGAGCTTCTGTGTCTGACTGGGGT
>NW_007103407.1:0-844 GCF_000164805.1 Carlito syrichta | reverse complement strand
GCTCAGCTAGTCTAATGATGGTATCAAAAGGCAAAGGAGTAATTTGCTTTAAAGCATAGCCAAAACAAGTAATGAACAAGAGCATCCTAAATTTACTAAATAACCTTATTACTGCAAGATTAACCACTTTAAAAATAAGAAAGAAGAAAATAATTTTTTCATATATCTTAAAAGCTTAATAAACATTAGTGGGTACTAATCAAAATGTACAGGAACTGAATTTTTGAAAATATTTTGAGGGTTAAAATTTTGATCTGAAAAATACAGATTATTTCTAGCAAAAACAACTGGAAAAAATCAGAAGTGGTTTCTCCTGATATCAAGTTTAGCAGCAATATTTTTGACATATCATCTGGGGTTAGTTAAAATATATGTCTTCCCTTAATTGCCTGGGTCACAGTTCATGTTGGCTAGCACAAAACAGGATTTTCTTCAATTCATCCATATTCAAAGATCCCACATGGTTTGTTTGTTTTGAGTCTAGTCTCACTCATTGCCCAGGTTGGACTGCAGTGGCATGCAAGCTTACAGTCACCTCAGCATTGACCTGCTGGGCTCTGGCAATCCTTCCACTTCAGCCTCTCAAGTAGCCAGAACTACAGGCGCCTGCTACCATGCTTGGCTATTTTTTAGTTGATCATAGAGACAAGGTCTCAAGGGCTGGTCTTGAACCCGAGGCTCAGACAATCAACTTGCCTTGGCCTCCCAAAGTGCAGGATGACAGGATGAGCCACGGAGCCTGTCCTTTTTTTTTAAAAAATACGAATCTCTTTATATCTATTACATGTTTAGAGTTCCAATACTCGTACTTACACACATACTCTTCTATTCATAGCTATGTTGG
>NW_007103406.1:0-483 GCF_000164805.1 Carlito syrichta | reverse complement strand
CAGGCCAGAGGTGCTATCTAGAGGTGGAGAACGGAGAGTCTTCTGGTGAGGCCTAGTGTCCAGATGTCAGGCACGAGCAAGGGCCTCGCACGAGGCTGATTTATCACATTTGCAACGTTCAGGGATGGGGAGTCAGAAGACCCTATGACCACCTCAGCTCTGTGTCTGAGTCTCTGAGGGACCATGGTAAGAGTATTGACATAGGGGGCGGTGGGCTCCATTGCCAGGTACCAGACTAGGTGACTCGTGAATGTTAACTTAAATAATTTGGCAAATCACTGATTATCTCCAATTCCTCAGTGGAAAATAGATGAACTAATTTGTCTAATCTGTAAAGTCACCTCCAATTCTGACATTTTGGTATTCTGTGATTCTACAATCACTGACTCTAGTCCCAGAGATCTGTGATGCCTTCGCATGGCCTCCAGTAGCGGCACTTGGTCCTTAGCGCTAATGTCCATTAGTCGCTGCTTCCTGGCCCAC
>NW_007103405.1:0-675 GCF_000164805.1 Carlito syrichta | reverse complement strand
TGACCCATCCTTTTCCACATCATTGAAGGGTCAAGCAGGTACACTGAGAGGCAATGAAGCTCTAGTCATACGGCTAGGGGTGATTCCTCCAGGTCTTAAGATCTCCAGTCACCAACCGTCCTTTATATTGTCTTGATAAGGGTTTTCTAAACTCAGAAACTTAAAGGAAGACATTAAGCAAGAAGCCTGGTAATTACTAAAAGCAGAAATATTATAAAAACAAATAGGGAGGGAGTTGGGATGCCTTTCATAAGAAAACTTACAATTAATAACATGTTTGACTTGGGCACGAAATATAGCAGGCTTTCCCCTTTCCCTGTAAGGAGAGCCTTCCATTTTATCAGAGGTTTTATAGTTCCTTCTGGATTTCAATGTCTAGCCATAGCTGAATAGCCTGAAGAGTCCAAATTTAAAAGATTAATAACAAATAAAGCGTGATTCAAGATGTGGTGAGGAGAGCTATACTTGAACCCCTCTCTTGTAACTTAATTGATTTTTTTGCAGTTTGGTGACCTCTTTCAACTATGGCTTTATTTGTGGATTTTAGGGAATTTCAGTGGAATGAAAAATAGTAAATTGGGAGCAAAATTTCTGGAAAGATTTAGATGTATATGCAGGACCGTTATTGGTTTTCAGTTGCTTTGGCTTACCTAGCTGTGAAAAGCAAAATAATAA
>NW_007103404.1:0-373 GCF_000164805.1 Carlito syrichta | reverse complement strand
AACCCTCCCCATAAACAGTTTTCCACTACTGCCAATCACTTTCTTACAGCAGTATAAGTGATCGAGTTCAGCTCATAAGTGAGAATATATGGAACTCTGTTCTTTGTTTCTGTGATAAATCACTGAAAATGACCTACCACATATCCATCAAACGTTCTGCAAATTCCTTCTATCTGTCCTTTTTTATGGCTGCATAATATTCCACTGTGTATATACCACATTTATTTTATCCATTCCAGCTTTGATGGGCAACATGATTGCTATCATGTTTTAATGCAACTGTGATTACAGCCGAAGAAACATACTGGTGCAGGTATCTTTTTGGTAAAATAATTTGTGTTCCTCCAGGTATATTCTCTACAGTGGAATTACT
>NW_007103403.1:0-745 GCF_000164805.1 Carlito syrichta | reverse complement strand
TTATTTACTATAAAATTAAACAAGTAAATTCCCTGGCCAAAGTGGTGCTCCAGAATAAAAGGGGCTTAAACCTCCTCTTCATGAAACAAGGGGAATTGTACATGGCCTTGGGAGAAGCTTGTTACTTCTATGCCAACAAGTCAGGGACAGTATGAAAAACCCTTACTCAAGTTAAAAAAAAAAATCAGACAGCGAGAGTTACAAAATCAAGCCTCGGGGAACTGGTGTCAGTCCCTCTTCTCTTGGTCCCCCTGGCTCACCACCCTAATTTCAGCAGTAGCCGGCCCTCTCCTCCTACTCTTAATAGGCATTACTGTGAAACCTTGCATTATCAAGTATATTCTAACTTACATTAAAAACAGTATCATGCCCGTAAAAATAATGGTTCCCAGGTCCCACTACACCCCCTTGTCTGAAGAGTCAATGATTTGACTCTCTGCACAACTGAAAGGGGGGAATGTGAAAGAGAAAAGAAGGAGCCTCTGCCCCTTGGATTATAAGGGTGGGTAGATCAAAGAAATGACTTCAGCCTTGAAACAAACATTACTCCCTTCCTGGAGACTTTTTGAAGTTTTTTCCTCTGTAAACACTGCAAGATTAATTGTATCCTTACCCGCCACACTTGCATAATTAGCACATCTGCTTCTGTAAACTCGCTCCCTTGCCGATGTCAGCAGAATATTGCGATAAGAGCTCTGGAAAATGTCCAAATCTAACTTTAGCTAACCAAGATGTAAGCTAGGAC
>NW_007103402.1:0-698 GCF_000164805.1 Carlito syrichta | reverse complement strand
TTCTAGCTGTGGCACCCTGTGATATGACATCTCAGGTCACTCACAGTCTCTGAAATGCTTTGTTATGTTCATCCGTACCAGATATATACAAGCTAGAAAGTTATATGGGCAGATTTTGTACAGTACAACTCATTTACTCAAGTTTGATAAGCTGTCTTCCAACTGCATTTTCCAGAACTTCTTTGAGAGCCTTGAAGCTTATAAATCATTCCTGTATCCTTAATGTGTCCCTTTCAACTTGTGTCTGATCAACACCTGAATTTAAGACTTGAGTCTTCAGAAAATAAATAAATGAGAAAATTGATGCAATAATTCAGGATTTCAGATCATTCCACTGAGGAGAAAGAGGAACTGTAGGCTGGTTTGAGGCTGGACTTTTTGGGGTTTCACGGATTGGGATGTTTTGCTTCCTGACAGTGATTAATGGCAACAGTTGACTCCATACTTCCTGAACTCAGGAGATAGTCTCCTGGGAGGTCCAGCCTCCCCTGCAATGTACAACATTCCAGGTAGGGCTTGCAGCCAGGCAGGAGGAAAGAGATAATAGTGACACTGAAAAATTAAAAATGGTATTTATCACCGCCCCTGTGCCACCAACCTGTTATTTTATTTTTTTCAGAATAATGGGATTTATTAAGGCCATTTATCTTCAAGTTTCATGGAAAATTGTGTATTTGAATGATGAAGAGCGTGCCCAG
>NW_007103401.1:0-502 GCF_000164805.1 Carlito syrichta | reverse complement strand
TGTGTGGAGGACTGCCCTATTCCCACGGAATGTATGTGGCCATAAATGTGTCCACTGATTCCTCAGTGTTCGTTCTGTTCCATGGATCAATCGTTAGGGTTTTATACCATTGCCTCTGTGTTTGCTTTACTGGACTTTGGTGAAAGCAGAAAGTGTGAAACCCTACACTTTGCCCATTTTGAAGAGAGTTTGGGCTATTGCCGGTCTCATGCAATTCTTCTGAAAGACTAGACATTTGGGTTTTGGTCGAGATTTCTTTGTGTTTTTAATGCGTTGTGTAGTAGTGGCATCTTCCCACGTCATGGTTTTTATTTATTGAACCGAGCATTTCCTTTCCATTGGCTTATGTCCTCTGCAATGTCTATCAGCATGAGTGTGTACTGTTTAGTGTACTGTTCTATTGTCCGCTTAACTTTGTTTTTGTACTATTTTGTGGTTTTGACTGCTACGGTAATTGAATTGTTTCCTTAGTGGTTTCTTCAGGTGGACTTTGAAAGTGTAG
>NW_007103400.1:0-857 GCF_000164805.1 Carlito syrichta | reverse complement strand
TATTTTCAGCAGGCAGAGTGAAAAAATATCAACTAACATGAGATTAGTGTCAATAGACGAGTGGTGTTCTTAAAACAGACTTAGTAATATATCTTGAATACATTG
The DNA here is from genome assembly GCF_000164805.1 of Carlito syrichta. Lineage (NCBI taxonomy): Eukaryota > Metazoa > Chordata > Mammalia > Primates > Tarsiidae > Carlito > Carlito syrichta. The sequence goes on along the minus strand of NW_007103400.1, from coordinate 752 downwards.
TCATGTGCTTAAGCTTCAGTTTCTCATCGATGCACTTGAGGGAAAGATATATGTTTAACTGTTGTTTTGGGGATCAAATGAGATAATGTATTTGAAAAAACACATACAATTATTATATTCAGGAAGTAACTTAGATAAATAATCCAGCAGGAGTGACCATTTTGTTTTCAGATAGTCAAGACAAATAAAAATAATTAATGTGTAGGTCACAGTCTCATTTCTTTCCTTACTTAACCGTAACTCTATTGACCTAAACAATCACCAGAGGTGTAAGAAGTTGGAAAGGTTACAATAAACTTTTGAAACTGAGCACAATTTTTTTTGGTAGTTCATTGATAAAGACAACAATCTAACTCTTTCATGAATTGCAAATCTGGAAAGTATAATTTAAAAAAATATGTAAACATCAGCTGTTCAGTTGAATGCATGTGCATTGTGTTTTTACCCTACAGAAAGATTCCACACAATTTCAAAATAATTTGTGTTAAAGTATGACATTGCATTTGTCTATGGATTTGGCTCTTTGGTCTTACATTCCTTAAGGTTATGCAGGTGGCCCAAAGTTGTGTGAAGTTGCATAGACAGTATTACTTCTGTATCGGAGGACACTGACTGGATGCCCTTTCAACAGAACCTGGGAATCCACCCAGACTTACCAAAACACGGTTGAGGGAGTCCAGCAAAAGTGAGGGGTGCGAGTGTGTGAGTGTGAGTGCATGGGACAGAGTTACAAAGGCCACCATGTCTGTGGT
>NW_007103399.1:0-356 GCF_000164805.1 Carlito syrichta | reverse complement strand
ATAATCACCTCAGGGAGGAACCTACTGCCTCCAGGATGAACATTGTTAAAAGCTGAATATTGGTTTTCAGGCTTCAGCTTCCCAAATTCTAAACTACTCAAGAACTTTACTGGTCAAATACCAAGAGAAAGAACCTGAAGAAAAATAGAGAGAGAAGCCGAGCTCAGTGGCTCAGCCTGTAATTCCAGCACTTTGGGAGGCTGAGGTGAGTGGATTGCATGAGCCCGCGGGTTCGAGACCCGCCTGGGAAACTTGGTGGGCCCTCATCTCTACAATGAATCAAAAAATTAGCCGGGCGTGGTAGCACGCGCCTGTAGTTCTGGCTACTTGGAAGGCTGAGGCGGAAGGATCGCCGG
>NW_007103398.1:0-778 GCF_000164805.1 Carlito syrichta | reverse complement strand
TTGGCCTCCCGAAGTGCTGGGATAACAGGTTGAGCCACCGAGCCTGGCCAGCAGTTGCTTTAATGTATCCTCTAATCACTAGCCAAGGATACAGCAGGGTCCTCCGAGATAGCTATTGATCATTGTTTTACGTTCCCTCCCCAACTTGTTTTGTAAACAAGTTAACCTGATCAGCACCTCATGACCTTCATGACACAGACCCCATAAACATGGCAACAGTCACGTGACTAACCCACCCATCTGCCTGCTGTGCTTCACCTGATGTCAGTACCTGTGCTTACCTGTCACCTTCATGATGATGTAGAACAGACAACTCCTCGTTCACCTAAAGACCTGCCCCCATCAAAGGGAATGTTTAAAAGACATTCAACTTTACACAGCAGTGAATATTCCTTTGCTAAGCTACAGTCTGGCCACATGTCTCTCTGAGCGATTGCAGCCATGTTTCCTAATTTTGACCTCCTCCCCTACATCGGGAAGGTGAATCTCCTCTCCTCTCTAATTTACTTTCTAAAAAACTATATCATGCTATCTAACTTCTGTACAATTTTTTGCATCTTTCAAGAGTCACTGGATTGCGCACCACAACACCGGTGGGTCTGATCTAACATTTTAAATTCCCCTACCAGGATTCTCAACCTAACATTTTTAGTGGTCCCACGGAGATTCTGGCATCTAACATACATATTGTATCCACTTGTGAGGAAAGTGACTCCATTTTTCAGAAATCAAAGTGGAAATTTAGAAAATAATGCAAACTCTTCAAACCCAGAAACGG
>NW_007103397.1:0-862 GCF_000164805.1 Carlito syrichta | reverse complement strand
GAGTGAGACTCCAACTCTAAATAAATAAGTAAATTAATAAATAAATGAATAATAATGGAATCTTAAAAATAACACTTTTTTTAAGCTCTGAGAAATGAGGGAGCTGCCCTATGTAAAGTGGTTGATGGATGTGTCTTAGGATATTGACTAAACAGTGCTTTTTCTTCTCCTATTGCTTGATCTACTAGGTGGGAAAACAAAGCTCTAAAAAAAATCTCAGGGAAGTCATAATTAGAGATGGGTAAGTTAAATACATATGATAAATTAATCAGGATGGTTTTAATCACCAATGCCATTTTTTTGTTTGTTTATCTAGCATAACCTAAAAGCGTGCTTTTTTTCTAAGTATAGACTAGAGAATGGACTGTGAATCAGGTTTTGAGGATGGCCTTGGTGCTTCTAAACAGATTTGGCAGAGAACAATGTGTTTAAAATGTCGCTGCAGGATGCAGCTACTTGAATGACTTTGCTGCCAACAACCACAACTCAACTTTTCTTTAAAGACCACCATTTCTCTATTACCAATCCTTCAAACAACCCTTAAAACAACCCTGCCTCTCAGTGTGCATATTTTCCCACTTTCCAGTCTCTATGCATCATTTTGCCATCCTATAGCCCCTTTTTCCCAAATGACAATCACGCAATGCAGGAACCACTTCCGATGCTTAGAAGCAGTTAAAAGAGAATGTATCCTGATATTAGATGTAAAACCTGGCCCTAAAATAAAGCCTTTATTAAACGCTTACTCTCAGCAGAAACAGAACAAAACACTACTCATCGTTTATCCTTTTGTTTTTCACAAAATCTTATGTAATAATCTTATTATCTCCAGGTTTTTTTGTTTTTTTTTTTTTGAGTTGGA
>NW_007103396.1:0-458 GCF_000164805.1 Carlito syrichta | reverse complement strand
TGCTTCACACACACTAATCACTTCTGATCTTTTTTTTTTTGAGTTGGAGTCTCACTCTGTTGCCCAGGCTGGAATGCAGTGACATGCTCATGGCCACAGTAGCCTTGACCTGCTGGGCTCAGGTGATCCTTCCACCTCAGCCTTCCAAGTGGCTGGAACTACAGCCACGTGCCACCATGTCTGGCTAATTTATTTATTTATTTATTTATTTTATTTATTTATTTTTTTTTGAGTTGGAGTCTCACTCTGTCACCCAGACTGGAGTACAGTGGCCATTCCCAGTCACCGCAGCCTCGCCTGCTGGGTTCCGGCGATCCTTCCGCCTCAGCCTTCCAAGTAGCTGGAATTACAGGCGCGCGCTACCACGACTGGCTAATTTTTTGATTTATTGTAGAGATGAGGTCTCACCAAGATGCCCAGGCGGGTCTCGAACCCGCGGGCTCAGGCAATCACTCACC
>NW_007103395.1:0-596 GCF_000164805.1 Carlito syrichta | reverse complement strand
ATGCTCCCTCCTCAGCCTCCCAAAGTGCTGGGATGACGGGCGTGAGCCACCGCACCCGGCTTCTGCTTCCTTTGGAATGTGGCTATTAGAAACCGTTTCCTTTGGGGCCCTCTCTTCCTTTCTCCACCATCGTGGCGTGCACGGTGGACTCCGTTGCTCTCCATGCCTTCTCACGAGGCTTTCAGGATCAAGCGATGCCTGGCCGAGAGACAGAAGCAAAATCGTCCCATTCTCCAGGGGATTCGGATGAAAGCTGGTCATAGAATCTGGTACAACTCCAAGAGGAGACCTTGGAGAAGCACCAAGCTGGGACTCTAAGGAATGGCTCATGGGGTGGCACACAGGTTTATGCTGAATCACGGTCACCGTCAACCTGCCGTTATCAACTGGAAAGAAAGGAAATCTCCACAGTCGAGAAGTCAGACATGTTGAATGGGGATGTGACTTTTTGATGATGTGCTCTGCACTCGTGGGCTGGCTCACTAAGAAAAATGAAAGCTTTTGCCTGAAAAAAGGAAAGAAACATTTTTTATTTTATTGTGTTTTATTTTTTAAGTAGGAGTCTCACTCTGTCACCCAGGCTGGAGGGCGGTGTC
>NW_007103394.1:0-726 GCF_000164805.1 Carlito syrichta | reverse complement strand
CAAGGGATGATCAGCTCGGAACTACAAGGAACTGCCACTTGCCGACAAGAAAAAAGCAAACAGCCTCATTTCACAGTGAGCAAAAGATATGAACAGACCAATCTCAACAGCAGACATACAAGCAGCCACCAAAGACATTGGAAAAAGCTCAGCCTCATTTGTCATCCGAAAATGCAAGTGAAAACGACCTTGAGGAGTCACCAATTTTCAGTCAGGATGGCTATCATCAATCATTCCCAAAACGACAGATGCTGGCGTGGAAATGACACAAAGGGAACACTTCTACACTGCTCGTGGGAGTGTAAACTCGGACCAGCTCTGTGGATAAGCATTTGGTGATTCCTAAACGATCTAAAAATCGACCCTGCCATCCTCCTACTAGGAACGTACCAGGAAGAACGAAATCCCTCTCTCCAAGAGATATTTGCACATGTATGTTTATCGCCACATTGTTCGCAGTAGCAAGAACATGGAGCCAACCATCCTGCCCATCTAAAGAGGACTGGATTCAACATATGTGGTACGTAGGAACAATGCCATATTATGCAGTCACAACGAGAACAAACTCACGAAGTTCACGGAAACCTGGATGGAGTTAGAGTCTATACTACTGGGTGACCTTTCACGGAAGCAGAAACTGAGTATCACATGTACTCACTCATAATTGGACCTTGCACAAGCATCATAATAACGACAACAAAAAAGATTTTCAGAGTTGGGAAATGC
>NW_007103393.1:0-677 GCF_000164805.1 Carlito syrichta | reverse complement strand
ATCAGCATTGCAAAATTATCACAAACACTGATTTGCACAGCCCACTGTTTAGAGGTACAAAGTCAGACACCGGCAGGCATCAGTAAATGTTTGCAAATATGTGAATGAACGTATAGGCTAAACAAACAACTCCAGCTTGTACTTACATTTTGTTTCAACCTGGGGCACTAATGAGCTTAGTCAATGAGGAGGAAAAAATAATCAGCGACAGGAAGTGGGGTGTGGATCTTTTCACTTCTTCACAATTTCTAACACCCTCTTACTCGTCCACCAGACACTGCGCTGTTGCCATAATGATCACGTCCCACCCCCACTTAAAAGAGTTTCCTTACTCCACAAAAAATAATAATCTTTGGGAAAATAAAGAATAATCTTTATCCCTATTTCCCTGACAGAACCCAGTGCAGACACATACGTGCCTACCTGCATTCAAGAGCTTTCTAAATAAGACCGCCCTGACATGAGTCTCTTCCTTCTCCCATTCTTGTATACCTACCTATAAACATGTTACCTTCACATAGTCAGTCTACCTTCCAAGTGCAGCTTGAATGCCCTTCTTCGGGAAGTCTTTGGAACCTTGTTGATCTTTTTCAGGATGCATTCATTTGTTTCAATCAATTTGTTAATCAAACATCTAGGTGCCCACTAGTCTGTGCCCTCAAAGAGTTTTATGTTCT
>NW_007103392.1:0-788 GCF_000164805.1 Carlito syrichta | reverse complement strand
TGCAAACTTAGGGAATATAATGAAGAAACTTATACCCCTTTACTAATGAATATAGAAAAGGCCAAAATCACCTCAATTGCTATTTCTAACAATAGGCACTAAAGCAGTGTTCTGTTTAACTTGGTTTTCGCTAAGACTTTGTCATGCCTGTGTACATCAGTGATATTGGTCTGTGGTATTCTTTGTTTTTACTTTGCGTGTGTCTGTCTTGTTTTGCTATCAGAGTAGTTCTGGGCTCATGTAGTCAGTTGGGAATTATTTCTTCCTCTTCGATTTTGGTGAAGAGTTTAAATGAAACTTATATTTGCTTTTCACCTGCTTGGACAAATTCAGCTGTGAAGCCATCAGGCCCTAGGCTCTTTTTTCCTCCCTCTCTCTTCTCTTCCTCTTTCTTTCTGCTTTGTTTTGTTTTGTTTTGTTTTTTGAGTTGGGCTCCCCATCTGTTGCAGGCTGAAGGGCAGGGCACTGACCATCCTTCTGCTTTGGATCCTCTGCTTTATTTTACACCAAACTATTTGCTGAGTCAAAGATTGAGTGAATGATGAGCCTTCACTCTTCAAGGGAATGTTGGTGCCCGCTGATTACCTAAAGAGGTTACAATTATGAAAATGGCTTAGGTAATCCTATGATCGCAAGACACAGAGTGAAGTAAACACTAATGACGCCACTGGATGGAAATCAGGGGGAAAATCCAAATCGGTTTACTGAAAAGAACTAAAGAAGGCTTTTATTCTCAGTGAAGTGTTCTAATGCTTTCAAATATAACTTCCACATTACTTCCCAAAATT
>NW_007103391.1:0-556 GCF_000164805.1 Carlito syrichta | reverse complement strand
TCACCAAACCCTCAATGGGAGGGAACAAAGTGGCAGAGCTGTGGGAAGTAAATTCCAGGCGGGGCCGAGCCACAGTTTCTCCACCCATCCCCCCATCCAAGGAGGTGCTTGGTGGTATGATGTGTACCTGCCCACCACGTTGCTTTCTTGTGCACTAGATGCCAGTTTTGGAGTAAAGGACCAAGGAGAAAGAAGGGAGATGAGTTAGGGCCACCACACTCTGCTGGACTCTTTTAGAACTGGTTTGAAGACCAGAGGCCTGGAGCACAGGTCCAGTTCTTGGCCCTGGGAAGAGAATGAACCACAGTTGCCCCCTCCACATCTTTTCAGGGCTCCTGGGGCAAGTCCACAGCTTTGCTGGTCCCACTTCCTGAGAACTGCATGGTTTCAGGTGGGGTCACAGGGAAGTTTCTAGGTGGGGCCCAGCCAGACCTCCTCCCACCCAGCTCCCCCAAAACTTCATCATCGCAGGACCCCCAAGAGAAGTGAGACAGTAGGGCCACAGAGATGGGCACTATCAGGCTTCTGAGGGTGAGCACATAGTGTCCACTGCCAC
>NW_007103390.1:0-549 GCF_000164805.1 Carlito syrichta | reverse complement strand
CGATCCTTTGAAGCTACTCACCGGGAGTGCCCAGGAGCTCAGGGAAGCACACCCTCTATCAGCTCTTGGGAATGTTGTTCAGGAATAAATGGGAGCGCTCGCACCCTGGGCCTGCCCTCCTCTAGGGGCTGTGACGAAACGGACAGACATCAGAGAGCCTCTATATCATTTCCCCAACTGTCAGTCGAAGCCACGATCTCTATCACGGGAAGAGCTACGTCATGCCGCCTTCACGGAAACGCGACTCTGCCTCTTTCCCTCCCCTGGCTGTCACACTCGATAGGCTCAGTCACGAGCGCAGGAATTCGAATAACACATGGGGTATAGAGCGTGACGGCTTAAACATACGAACATCGGTATTATAAACATAGTGAAGAAGAACTTCCCTATGCCTGAAAGGAGGCCCCGTTATCTCGGTGGGAGGCAAGAAAACGCATCGGAAAACCAATCGGAAACCTTTCCGGCGTAAACATTCACGTCACCTATAGCATTCACGCCGGTCCCATCTGGCTTAGCGTTGCCGTGACGTTCCCCGATTCCTCTGGAATA
>NW_007103389.1:0-326 GCF_000164805.1 Carlito syrichta | reverse complement strand
TAGTTTTTCTTTGGAGTAGGAGTCTCACTCTGTCATCCAGACTGCATTGTAGTGGCACGCCCCAGGTCACCGCAGCCTCGACCTGCTGGGCTCTGGCGATTCTTCCACCTCAGTCTTCCAAGTAGCTGGAATTACAGGCGTGAGCCACCACGGCCAGCTAATTTTTGATTTATTGTAGAGTTGAAGTTTTACCAAGTGTCGGGGTGGGTCTCGAACCCGTGGGCTCAGGCGATCCACTCGCCTCGGCCTCCCAAAATGCTGGGATCACGGTCTCAGTCACCGAGCCCGTCCTACAAAAAAAATTTTTTTTGCATATAATTTAAAAT